>NW_028187383.1:0-53153 GCF_964204655.1 Triturus cristatus
GTGTGGTTGAGTGTGTGGTTGAGGGTGTGGTTGAGTGTGAGGGTGTGGTTGAGTGTGTGGTTGAGTGTGAGGGTGTGGTTGAGTGTGTGGTTGAGGGTGTGGTTGAGTGTGAGGGTGTGGTTGAGTGTGTGGGTGTGGTTGAGTGTGAGGGTGTGGTTGAGTGTGTGGGTGTGGTTGAGTGTGTGGGTGTGGTTGAGTGTGTGGGTGTGGTGAGTATGTGGGTGTGGTTGAGTGTGTGGGTGTGGTTGAGTGTGTGGTGTGGTTGAGTGTGTGGGTGTGGTTGAGGGTGTGGTTGAGGGTGTGGTTGAGGGTGTGGTTGAGGGTGTGTTGAGGGTGTGGTTGAGGGTGTGGTTGAGGGTGTGGTTGAGGGTGTGGTTGAGGGTGTGGTTGAGGGTGTGGTGGGGTGTGGTTGAGGGTGTGGTTGAGGGTGTGGTTGAGGTGTGGTTGAGAGTGTGGTTGAGGGTGTGGTTGAGGGTGTGGTTGAGGGTGAGGGTGTGGTTGAGTGTGTGGTTGATGGTGTGGTTGAGTGTGAGGGTGTGGTTGAGGGTGTGTTGAGTGTGAGGGTGTGGTTGAGGGTGTGGTTGAGGGTGTGGTTGAGGTGTGTTGAGGGTGTGGTTGAGGGTGTGGTTGAGAGTGTGGTTGAGGGTGTGGTTGAGGGTGTGGTGAGGGTGAGGGTGTGGTTGAGTGTGTGGTTGAGTGTGTGGTTGAGTGTGAGGGTGTGGTTGAGTGTGTGGTTGGTGAGGGTGTGGTTGAGGGTGTGGTTGAGTGTGAGGGTGTGGTTGAGGGTGTGGTTAGGGTGTGGTTGAGGGTGTGGTTGAGTGTGTGGTTGAGGGTGTGGTTGAGAGTGTGGTTGAGGGTGTGGTTGAGGGTGTGGTTGAGTGTGTGGTTGAGTGTGTGGTTGAGTGTGTGGTTGAGTGTGAGGTGTGTGAGGTTGAGTGTGTGGTTGAGTGTGAGGGTGTGGTTGAGTGTGAGGGTGTGGTTGAGTGTGAGGGTGTGAGTGTGAGGGTGTGGTTGAGTGTGTGGTGTGGGTGAGTGTGTGGGTGTGGTTGAGTGTGTGGGGGTTGAGTGTGTGGGTGGGTTGAGTGGTTGAGGGTGTGGTTGAGTGTGTGGGTGTGGTTGAGTGTGGGGTGTGGTTGAGTGTGTGGGTGTGGTTGAGTGTGTGGGTGTGGTTGAGTGTGTGGGTGTGGTTGAGTGTGTGGTTGAGTGTGAGGGTGTGGTTGAGTGTGAGGGTGTGGTTGAGTGTGTGGTTGAGGGTGTGGTTGAGTGTGAGGGTGTGGTTGAGTGTGTGGTTGAGGGTGTGGTTGAGGGTGTGGTTGAGTGTGTGGTTGAGTGTGTGGTTGAGTGTGAGGGTGTGGTTGAGTGTGTGGTTGAGGGTGTGGTTGAGTGTGAGGGTGTGGTTGAGTGTGTGGTTGAGGGTGTGGTTGAGTGTGAGGGTGTGGTTGAGTGTATGGTTGAGGGTGTGGTTGAGTGTGAGGGTGTGGTTGAGGGTGTGGTTGAGGGTGTGGTTGAGTGTGAGGTTGAGGGTGTGGTTGAGTGTGAGGTTGAGTGTGAGGTTGAGTGTGAGGTTGAGTGTGAGGTTGAGTGTGAGGTTGAGTGTGAGGTTGAGTGTGAGGTTGAGTGTGAGGTTGAGTGTGTGGTTGAGTGTGAGGTTGAGGGTGTGGGTGAGTGTGTGGGTGTGGTTGAGTGTGTGGGTGTGGTTGAGTGTGTGGGTGTGGTTGAGTGTGTGGGTGTGGTTGAGTGTGTGGTTGAGGGTGTGGTTGAGTGTGAGGGTGTGGTTGAGTGTGAGGGTGTGGTTGAGTGTGAGGGTGTGGTTGAGTGTGAGGGTGTGGTTGAGTGTGAGGGTGTGGTTGAGTGTGAGGGTGTGGTTGAGGGTGTGGTTGAGGGTGTGGTTGAGGGTGTGGTTGAGGGTGTGGTTGAGGGTGTGGTTGAGGGTGTGGTTGAGTGTGAGGGTGTGGTTGAGGGTGTGGTGGTGTGGTTGAGGGTGTGGTTGAGGGTGTGGTTGAGGGTGTGGTTGAGGGTGTGGTTGTGGGTGTGGTTGAGTGTGTGGGTGTGGTTGAGTGTGTGGGTGTGGTTGAGGGTGTGGTTGAGGGTGTGTGGGTGTGTGTGTGTGGTTGAGTGTGTGTGTGTGGTTGAGTGTGTGTGGTTGAGTGTGTGGTTGAGTGTGTGGTTGAGTGTGTGTGTGTGGTTGAGTGTGTGTGTGTGTGGTTGAGTGTGTGTGTGTGGTTGAGTGTGTGTGTGTGGTTGAGTGTGTGGGTGTGGTTGAGTGTGTGTGGGTGTGGTTGAGTGTGTGTGGGTGTGGTTGAGTGTGTGTGGGTGTGGTTGTGTGTGTGTGTGTGTGTGTGGGTTTGTGTTACTATCCTTGTGGGGACTTGGGTGTGATAAGACACTCACGCTGTGGGGACTTGATTGCACTGTGGGGACCTGAACCCAAGTCCCCACAAGGCAATGTCCTCTAAATGATAAAAAATGGCTTCAGGAACATCTGTGTCAATTTTTACAACTTTTTAAAAAATTGCCTTGTGGGGACCTGTGTTTCATAAAGTGTGTTTATATTTTTGCTCAGCTCTGCCCCTGTAGACAGGAGGCAGTACTGCAGTCTTAAACACACTTTGCATTTAAACACACTTTGTTCACCAGGAACACAAGTTAGCAGCAGAAAGCACAGATATTTCAAAGGAAAAGCTGCAAAACCCTGTGTTAAAAAATATTTTAACTGCAAAGTAACATTTTTCCCATTTAATAAAGAGAAACTTTATTTACATGAAAATTTTAAATTCAGAATATTTGAGTTTAAAAATTGTTAGTGGTTTTATAAACATTGCTAAAAGCAATTTGGGGATGCTTTGAATCCCAGATTACATCACTATTGCCGTTTGATCCTTATCTGCAATTAAAGAATGATGGTGCATTAAAACATGATACAATATAAACTGATCTGATAGTTTTTTACAAATTTGATTACATATTTATATGCACTTTGGAATACGTTCTTAAGATGATAGCACAATGCAACTCTAGGCACTCACTCATCTAGCTAACAGCTATGCTCTCTTAAACGCCGAACTGCAGTAATGTCATGCCCACAGCATGGGTAAGTTTAATTTTAACAGAAAAAGCATGTTCTTAGAATATTGACATTCGTAGATAATATTTTCAAATATTGCCGTAAGATGACATCACATGTAAATCCTTTGTATTGCTTAATTTCCAAACTGTTCCCAATGCTTTACAAATTAAAGCAGCTTCATTCCCATAGATGGGTGAAGAACAGTCATATAACAAGCATTGGCAAAGCCAACTGGTGTCACCTATGAGACAGCTACTGGCTTTGACAGAGTTTTTTTGCCCTGTTGTACAGCAGCGTTCCTGCTCTGCCGCATGGATGAAATTGAAATTAAAGTTTTAAAAAGCAATATGATGCAGCCAAAACAGACCACATCATGACACTTATTTTTATTGCTGGCAGGAGGGTGAGGGCATGTGAGGGATCAACACTATCAATGGAGGGGGTGGGTAAAAGAAAAATCACTGACGCTGCCACTACTGATCACAGTATATCAAGAAGTTGTCAGAGCCTCCTTGGACTTATTCAATTATAAAATGCAGACTTTGATATATATATCAACCTTAGTGAAGTAGGTGCAGAGGCATAGGGTCCTGGTTCACCTTAATTAGTGGCTATGTTTTAAAAGACGAAAAAGGGGAGGTGAATGGGCGACCAAATCCCTATCTTGCATTAGGGCTCACTGTGCCCTTACTACTGCGTTGGCACCCACACTTATTACAGTTTGGACTTAGTGCTTCAGCTAAGGTGCAAAGTTCTGCTGTAAAAATTGGCCACCTCATGTTGGTGTCCACTTCAATTTGCCCTTCCTGTGTATTTAAATATAGTTTGCCTTCCAAGATCCTACCAGTTTAACTACAACATACTGCAGTAGCATAGGCTGTGCTCAACCACCTGCCTTATGAGTAAGAAGGTCTTCCAGCCGGAAGTGTGGAAAGGATGTGGCGTTATGCTAGAGCTACAAACTTGGAACTCAATTCTTGATGTTGGCTTGACATTGTGTGATTCTGGTCAAATCACTTAATCTCCCCGTGCCTAAAGAAATTGTACGCAACTTAACTGGTGCACATGTAAAGTGCTTCAAAGTGGAGTGACCCAAGCACATCACTAGTAGGAATGAGGCATTTACAGAAGTATGTGAGAAGTGGCTTCTGTTGCTTCACCATGAGAACTTTTGTGTGGGTCAAGTCTACTAATGCTACCACAGCCATAGGCAGGGATGAGATAGACTACTGCTCAGGTCTCGAGATCTGCCATGAGGTAGCTGCAGCCTGTCCAACATCAGTACTAGACCTCCTTCAATTGGGAAAGTTAATATCTGCCTTGAGGAGAAACTCAGTCAGGGCTTCAGGGCAATGACCCTCGCACATAACAAATTTCCCATTAACAAGAGAATAGGCCGGTACACCTGAACATCCTCAAGTTGATTCCACTCCCATAGTGGGAGATGGACCCTGCTGGTAAGAGCACACCTTTGAAAGAGAAGCAGAAAGGGCTGTGCCTGACCTAAGACCTTGAAAGCAACTAGGCAGAGAATGAAGCATCTAAAAGGCCTCACCGATCAAAAACATTTGCTCACGGCATAACAAACATCAATATCAAAATGTCCAGAGCACATATTTGCTGTACACAGCTGAAATATTTTAGCTACTACTCAAAGCCCCTACTATGACTATACACTTATTCTGTATAAAAACGACTCAATCCTGGAGAGCCTCATACTCCACCCAAGAGAAGAAGGGCTTTCACCTCAGACAGAGTGCATAAAGAATGGACCAGTATATCACACTTAGGGGTTGAAAAATGTCTTGTTTAGAAGTGAAATATTCCTTTGGACTAATATGTTGTTTATGATCATATTGGTCAGCAGTTGGGAGCAGAGATTGTGGGATTCGCTTAAGTGCAGACTATTAAGAGTGTTTATAAGTTTTGAAGGCCGACCTTTAGCAAGGAATCTACGATACGTGTATTGGAATTGAAGCATGAATGTTGCTGTAATTAGACTGTCATTTAAGGAGGGCAGTACTTTTTAAAATAAGGCACTACACTTAATATTTTGGGTAAGCTTAGAAAATTATTGGTATATGTAGGAAGGTGGATATCTGACTATGGTTACCCCCAAATTTTTTGCCTAGTGTCTAACTGGTTTTTGACATATTGAGGCTGTGGGCCTGCCAATCAGACCCCCAGCCTGCTGTTCTCTCTACTAAAAAAAAAACTATGCACCCTAGGTGCATAACCAATTGGAAGTGGATCACCCTGTCAGCCCCTGTACCAGTGTACACTAGGTACCCAGGGCATTGGTGTACCCAAGGCCTGCCAAGGGCTGCAGCATGTATTATGCCACCCCAGGCTTGGCCTAACAATCTGACACAACTGGCTGATCACTCAGCTGGGGTAAGTTGGTGTAATCACCTCTTACTTAGGTGTAGTATACCTATACCTAACCTTAAATGGGACACCTGGTAACCTATAAGTCACTCCTATGGCAGGCCTTAACAATCCTGAAGGCAGAGTGCTTGGTTCCATGTGAGATGGTGCTCTGGCATGAGCTGAGCCTGTCTGCAGTGGTCGGAACAACTTCCTTCTACTGTTTCCAGATATCGTCATACCATATACTCTTAAGTGCATTATGAACCTCGCGGTTAAATGCTATCTTTGGTTTGGCTTTATCAAAACATGTCGAGTAAGGTGTCATACGAATTGGAATACTAACCCCTCGCCAATTCTGGCGACGGGGTTAGCATTCCACCCTTCTAGAGGGACACGACATGTACAGTGCCTGAAACCCGGGTAAAATCAGACATAGCCTCAGCTCCACAAAATGGATGCTGCCACCACAGACACAAGTCTGCCCTCCTGCTGCTGGGAGTCCTTCCAGCTTGGGAGGTGTGGACAAAGGGTTTCCTGCCAGGGGAGGTGCGTGCACCACCCCAGACAGGATTTTGTGTATTGGTCAGGTAGGGCTTGAAAGAAACCAGACATGCCTGTGGCTCACAAGGAGCCTCGGTGCATATGCCAGTTCAAACCGGTCCTGGGGCACACCAGTCCCGGGCCTGGGGCGAGCTGGACAAAGGATTGGGGGTGTGACCACCCCCCTTCCTGGTCCCACCCATAGGGAGGGACCTAGCAGGTAGTCCGGCCCCTAGAATCCGCTTAAAGGTAGGAGCTGTGTCCTAAGACTTCAGACATCCTGGAATCAACTTGAAACTAAGAAGAAGACGGGAACTTCGACATTCTGCTGCACAGAAGACTGAAGAAAATCTCCCCTGTGGTCAGGGAGTGACCACCTTGCTAACGCAAGCACCATCCAGCGCATCAACGTCTGCTTTGCCGCCGCCTCCCGCCGGAGCCCGAGCCCAGAGACTGACAAGACCTGGTCCTCCAGACCTCTCACCGCCCGATCCACAGTCCCTGAGAAGAAGAGACCCGTGGAGGCACCGAGACACGTGGAGCCAGCCATCTTGGAACGACTACGACAAGCTGACAAGTGCAACAACCGAGGCTCCCTCCAAGTTGTGCTTTGGGATCTGAGAAGCCCAACCCCCGAGCAGCATCTGCACCAAAGGTGAGCCCTCCAGCATCTCCACGATCTGCGTGGGGCCCTTCTGCATTTTGCCACTCGACGCGCCTAACCGGTTGCTGGCCCGCTGGCCAGTGGCCATCTTGGCGACGAACTCTACAAAATACACTGCTGGTCTAGTTGCTCCAGACTGGCCCTTGCTCCCCTCCAAAGGAGCAATCCCTCTGACCTTGCTGGTCAGAACCAACAGCTGATTTCCGAATCCTCCTACAATTGCTTTTGCCAAGGCTTGTTTGCTTCGATCAAGTCGCCGACACCGCCGACAGCAAGAGCCTGCGTGGGACAGCTCGTGAGCCGACTCCTGGACGTCGTCGACCTTCAGGGACCACGTGGCTGCGGAGACAAGCTACCCCTCATCACCTGTTTGCACCCGACATCGCCTGGTACCCACCTGGTGCCACGCTGGTCACTGGCTAGTGACTGTGAACACTGTCCCCTCTGCTTACAGGTCTTCAACATCTCCGATCCACTCTTGGATCCACTGCATCTCTCCCGGACCGACCACCTGCAGCTTCTTTGTCTTCAAGCTCCACGGAACAGATAGAAGAAACCCGACGCACTTCGAGGCCTATGCACCCGCTTCCTGTGGGTGAGGTAAAGCTGGCACACCTGTGCCCAAGTGTAGTATTACATCTCTATTGCCTGTGTTCCAAATCTTGAGTTCCTAGTCCATCCGGAAGATCCTCTTTGCAGTAACTTTGTACTTTTTACGCACCCATTGAAACCTATGGGAGCACGCGTGTGACTATTTGCTCTGCACACGCCACCCGTGGACCTCCTGGTCACTAACTGACGTTAGCTCCTTGTAGGCCCAGCGATTCTAGAGGCCCTAGGCCTTTTCCCTTTTCTGTTCGTGGTACTTATACCACTATTTTAGTATATGGTTTGAGTGGCCACCAGGGCCTATCCATATAACGTGCAACTTCTGTGTATTCTGTGATAATCTTGTTTGACGATTTGTGCTCCTGTGCTCATAAAGAGACTAGGGGTTACTTTGAGAAATAAATACATATATATTTTGAATATATATCTGTGTGGTGTCCTTTCATTGGTATAAAAGGGGGTTACATTTGGTAAAACAGCTGGCTTAACACGCTTCACGAGTTTAGCCTCAAAGACTGCTTAGCCTACGCTACCACTAGGGCAGCTAGTCCGAAAAGGTTGACTTACAACCACACCATAAGGGTTGCTTGGCATGGTACAAGGTGATCACTTTAACTAGTGAGCATCATATACCAGGCCAACTTCTCACATTGGTGAGCAGCGGTTGGATTTGAGCTTGCTGTGTTTTACCATTGTAATCTCTTGGTTACCAATTGAAAGATCACATAGGTACCTGTAGGTACATATAAAACAAGATTAGATATACATAAGTTCTACTGAACTTAGTTGTTGTAGAGCAAAGGGAGTAGCACACCCTGACTACAACTACTAGATAGGTTTAGTAGGTAAACACAAGTGTAGGTAGATTGCAACACATCCACCCACACTTAAGAGCAATGGCCGGGGCAGAGGGGTCCACTGTACCCATCTCTGTTGAGAGTGACCCCCAGAGGGCAACATCCAGCTTTGCTACCCTTAATCAGAATGAGCTCAGGCATTTGGCAACTCTTAGAGGCCTTAAACAGCCCAAGAACCCAAACTCTGCTGAGCTCAGAGAGCTCTTACAGAATGATGAGAATCAGAGAGCACTCAAGAAAGCTTCCCAGTTAGCCCCCTTAGGGTCAGGAACAGGAGGCCCCCCTTCTGAAGATACTACAGAGGTACCCAGTTCCAATAGCCATCCCTTAGATGAGAATCATACTACAGGGGAGGAAAGTGGTGAGGATACAGAAAGTAGTGATGATGAAGGGAGAACTAGCCCAGTGCCAAGTATTATACTTGGCCCAGCTAAATTAAGGCTATTGGGGACTGACAATGGGTTTACCCCATTGGATCTCCCCAGTGGACTTAACACAGGGCTTGGGAGGCAAAGGAATCGCTCAGGTGACTCCAATGCTTCTCATGGCTCTAGAGGCTCTCAAGGTCACTCCAGGAAAAGGATGACCACCCCTCAGAGGAGGGAACACGAGGCCAGAATGCAAGAAGCCCAGCTGAGGATCAGGAAGCAGGAGCTAGAAGTAGCCCTGATGGAAGAAAAACTGAGGAAGGCTAGGCAACCTAGAGAGAGTGGGTCTATACCCACTGGTGGCAGCATTGTCCCTAAGGACAAAGATAGGGTCTTTGATAATAGGAACCTGTCTAAGGTTGTGCCCCCCTACAAAAGTGGGGATGACATCCACAAATGGATAACTGCTCTTGAGAGAGCCTGCAAAGTACAGCAGGTTCCTGAAGACCAGTGGGCAGCAATCCTCTGGCTCTCCTTTGAAGGAAGAGGCAGAGACAGACTCCTCACTGTTAGAGAAGAGGATGTCAGAAACTACAGAGTCCTGAAGAGTGTTCTGGTTGATGGGTTAGGCTTAACCACTGAACAGTACAGGTTAATGTTCAGAGACACCCAAAAGACACAGACTCAGGACTGGTCTGAATATGTTGAATGTGCCACTAAGGCTTTGGAGGGTTGGTTGCTGGGAAGTAAGGTATCTGATTATACAGGATTGTACAATTTGATGATGAGAGAACAGATTTTAAGTAACTGTCAAAACCAGCTCCTCCATCAACACCTGGTAGACTCAGATTTGACCTCTCCCCAAGAATTGGGAAAGAGGGCAGATAAATGGGTCAGGACCAGGATCAGGCCTAAGAATCAGGGTGGTGACCAAAAGAAAGATACCACCAAACCTCAAGAGAAGGGAGGGGATAAGGCAAAAGAGAAATCTTCCTCAGGGCCCCAAAACTCCACACAGGGTGGTGGGTCCCAAGCTCCCTCCTCTACCACAGGTAAAAAGCCTTACTGCCATGAGTGTAAAACTCCTGGGCATTGGAAAACTGACAGCAGTTGCCCAAGGGCTACAAACAAAACTGTTCCTCCAATTACTCCTGTCACACCACCTATTACTGTCAGCAGTAATCCCCCAGGTGGTGGGAGTGCCCCCAAAAATTTGGGTGGGTTTACTTGGGGAACACAGGGGGACCCTGACTTAGCCAATTCCCCTGCAGCAGATACTCTTGTCTGTGATGGTGGCATGGGGTTTGCCAACTTCACTGCCTGTCCCAACACTTTGGGTAGGTACAGACAGGAGCCCTACATCAATGGTACAAAAGCTGAGGCCTACAGAGACACTGGAGCTAGCATCACAATGGTGGCCCATTGGCTAGTTCCCTCTGAGCAGCTTTTGCCTGGTTTCTCCTACCAGGTGACCAACATTGATGGCAAACAGAACAGTCATCCCATGGCAGAGGTATGTCTCAGCTGGGGAGGTGTCACTGGCCCTAAAAGGGTGGCAGTGTCCCCAACCTTGCCTGTAGACTGCTTACTGGGGAATGACTTAGAACTCTCAGCTTGGGCTGGAGTTGAACAAGACACCCATTCTAAAATGGTAGGCCTTTCACAAAAGGGTAGTGGGGTTGTGCCATTCACAACCCCTGTCCAAATAGATTTCCTCCCTGGAAAGGTTGGAAGGGCAGTGGTAGCCACAGCCCAGGCACAGACAGACTTCCCTGTAGAGACTGGCAGAGCTGTGACAGTCACAGCTCAGACACAAACTGAGTGCCCCCCTGAAAAGGTTGGCAAGGCTGTAATGGTCTCAGCCTATACTCAGACTGACATAGGTGTAGTGAAGCCTGAAACTATGGATCACTCCACACAAACAGAGAGTAGTGGGGAGGAAGAAAAGTCTCCCTCTCCCCAGACATTAGGAAAAAGTCAGCCTCCTCAGGGAGCTGACCTCACCCCTTGTGAAGGAACTGCCCCAGAGGTAGCCAGGCCTGGCCTGGCAGAGCCTCTGATGTCAGTGGCCCCTTCCAAGGTGGGACCCAGTCTGGTGCAGGTAGCCTGCCTCTCTCTACCCTGCCTCAGTCAGCCCAGGGCTGCAGAGGTCAGGGAGGCCAGTGGACCCCAAGAGGGCCCCTGTCCACAAGAACCCCCCCTTCAAAAGAATGAGGATTGCCTGGCTAGTAGCCCTAGTCAGGTGATGGGTAAAAACATTCCTGAGGGATCTCCTTTACAGGTAGTTAGGGACCTCCCCCAGAGGGATTCTGTTGGGTACAGGCAAACATGGGACCTTAGGGCCCCAGACCTGACCTGTCCCTCCAGTAAGCCCACAAAAGGGACCCAGCCTCCAGCTTTAGGTAGCCAGAGGCTGACCCTGAGAGCACAGTGCAACTCAGTTAAGGAAAGAAAGGCATCCATGGTGGAGGGGGATTGGAGGAAGGTGAGGCCTCACTTTGAGGACACTCACTTCAGTACTCCATCTCAACACCAGCCTTTTGCTTTGCCAAGACACACCAAAGGTAGAGATTCCCTATGGTGGAGACCCTCTGATACCCTTAGGGTGAGGGATTGCTTAGTGGACCATGAGACAGGGGGTAACCATGCCAGTGCTGGTTCCTCCTTATATGGCCACTTGGGCAATATAGGCTTACCTGGTCAAGGTCAGCCTTATCTCCCTTCGTTTGGGGGGGGGGGGTTGTGTAGGAAGGTGGATATCTGACTATGGTTACCCCCAATTTTTTGCCTAGTGTCTAACTGGTTTTTGACATATTGAGGCTGTGGGCCTGCCAATCAGACCCCCAGCCTGCTGTTCTCTCTACTAAAAAAAAAACTATGCACCCTAGGTGCATAACCAATTGGAAGTGGATCACCCTGTCAGCCCCTGTACCAGTGTACACTAGGTACCCAGGGCATTGGTGTACCCAAGGCCTGCCAAGGGCTGCAGCATGTATTATGCCACCCCAGGCTTGGCCTAACAATCTGACACAACTGGCTGATCACTCAGCTGGGGTAAGTTGGTGTAATCACCTCTTACTTAGGTGTAGTATACCTATACCTAACCTTAAATGGGACACCTGGTAACCTATAAGTCACTCCTATGGCAGGCCTTAACAATCCTGAAGGCAGAGTGCTTGGTTCCATGTGAGATGGTGCTCTGGCATGAGCTGAGCCTGTCTGCAGTGGTCGGAACAACTTCCTTCTACTGTTTCCAGATATCGTCATACCATATACTCTTAAGTGCATTATGAACCTCGCGGTTAAATGCTATCTTTGGTTTGGCTTTATCAAAACATGTCGAGTAAGGTGTCATACGAATTGGAATACTAACCCCTCGCCAATTCTGGCGACGGGGTTAGCATTCCACCCTTCTAGAGGGACACGACATGTACAGTGCCTGAAACCCGGGTAAAATCAGACATAGCCTCAGCTCCACAAAATGGATGCTGCCACCACAGACACAAGTCTGCCCTCCTGCTGCTGGGAGTCCTTCCAGCTTGGGAGGTGTGGACAAAGGGTTTCCTGCCAGGGGAGGTGCGTGCACCACCCCAGACAGGATTTTGTGTATTGGTCAGGTAGGGCTTGAAAGAAACCAGACATGCCTGTGGCTCACAAGGAGCCTCGGTGCATATGCCAGTTCAAACCGGTCCTGGGGCACACCAGTCCCGGGCCTGGGGCGAGCTGGACAAAGGATTGGGGGTGTGACCACCCCCCTTCCTGGTCCCACCCATAGGGAGGGACCTAGCAGGTAGTCCGGCCCCTAGAATCCGCTTAAAGGTAGGAGCTGTGTCCTAAGACTTCAGACATCCTGGAATCAACTTGAAACTAAGAAGAAGACAGGAACTTCGACATTCTGCTGCACAGAAGACTGAAGAAAATCTCCCCTGTGGTCAGGGAGTGACCACCTTGCTAACGCAAGCACCATCCAGCGCATCAACGTCTGCTTTGCCGCCGCCTCCCGCCGGAGCCCGAGCCCAGAGACTGACAAGACCTGGTCCTCCAGACCTCTCACCGCCCGATCCACAGTCCCTGAGAAGAAGAGACCCGTGGAGGCACCGAGACACGTGGAGCCAGCCATCTTGGAACGACTACGACAAGCTGACAAGTGCAACAACCGAGGCTCCCTCCAAGTTGTGCTTTGGGATCTGAGAAGCCCAACCCCCGAGCAGCATCTGCACCAAAGGTGAGCCCTCCAGCATCTCCACGATCTGCGTGGGGCCCTTCTGCATTTTGCCACTCGACGCGCCTAACCGGTTGCTGGCCCGCTGGCCAGTGGCCATCTTGGCGACGAACTCTACGAAATACACTGCTGGTCTGGTTGCTCCAGACTGGCCCTTGCTCCCCTCCAAAGGAGCAATCCCTCTGACCTTGCTGGTCAGAACCAACAGCTGATTTCCGAATCCTCCTACAATTGCTTTTGCCAAGGCTTGTTTGCTTCGATCAAGTCGCCGACACCGCCGACAGCGAGAGCCTGCGTGGGACAGCTCGTGAGCCGACTCCTGGACGTCGTCGACCTTCAGGGACCACGTGGCTGCGGAGACAAGCTACCCCTCATCACCTGTTTGCACCCGACATCGCCTGGTACCCACCTGGTGCCACGCTGGTCACTGGCTAGTGACTGTGAACACTGTCCCCTCTGCTTACAGGTCTTCAACATCTCCGATCCACTCTTGGATCCACTGCATCTCTCCCGGACCGACCGCCTGCAGCATCTTTGTCTTCAAGCTCCACGGAACAGATAGAAGAAACCCGACGCACTTCGAGGCCTATGCACCCGCTTCCTGTGGGTGAGGTAAAGCTGGCACACCTGTGCCCAAGTGTAGTATTACATCTCTAGTGCCTGTGTTCCAAATCTTGAGTTCCTAGTCCATCCGGAAGATCCTCTTTGCAGTAACTTTGTACTTTTTACGCACCCATTGAAACCTATGGGAGCACGCGTGTGACTATTTGCTCTGCACACGCCACCCGTGGACCTCCTGGTCACTAACTGACGTTAGCTCCTTGTAGGCCCAGCGATTCTAGAGGCCCTAGGCCTTTTCCCTTTTCTGTTCGTGGTACTTATACCACTATTTTAGTATATGGTTTGAGTGGCCACCAGGGCCTATCCATATAACGTGCAACTTCTGTGTATTCTGTGATAATCTTGTTTGACGATTTGTGCTCCTGTGCTCATAAAGAGACTAGGGGTTACTTTGAGAAATAAATACATATATATTTTGAATATATATCTGTGTGGTGTCCTTTCATTGGTATAAAAGGGGGTTACATTTGGTAAAACAGCTGGCTTAACACGCTTCACGAGTTTAGCCTCAAAGACTGCTTAGCCTACGCTACCACTAGGGCAGCTAGTCCGAAAAGGTTGACTTACAACCACACCATAAGGGTTGCTTGGCATGGTACAAGGTGATCACTTTAACTAGTGAGCATCATATACCAGGCCAACTTCTCACAGTATACATCTAAGAAGAAAGAGCCATAGCATAAAACAGTAGATGTGTGTCTGTTTTGGAATGTAATTGCACTACATTACCTACAGCTCATACCCTAGCATGGAAATAGTCTAAGTTAGTGGCTAAGCTGTAGACAGTATATTATATAAATACAGCCATGATTTACTCACATTTTTATCATGTACTCGTGTGGCAATGAGGGGAATTCAACTTTGCCACACAAAATGCTTTTTGTGTCAAATGTTGATGTGAGTGCAGCACCAAATTCTCTGCTCTGTGGTGCACAACCCACTATCAGGGTGGCAACAGTTCAAAGACAACTATAATCCACACAAAGCCAGATCTACTTAACTAATGTGTCCTGCCTTTGCATGAAGCTATACCACCAAATGAAACCAGGAGCAAACAATGGGTATATGGAAAAGCCTAGGATATTTCCTGATGTAATTTCTTCAAAAATATCCACTGGACACAGCTTACCCTTAGCCTCTTGACATTGTCTTGAAGTTTGTACTGGAGAGCTTCATCGTATATACATTTCACAAAAGACACTACTAGCTTGGCTTAGCACTGCCGTGCAATGCTTAGAATCACACAAAAAGGCATCATTGGCATGCAACTCTTTGAAAATATGGTGCTGTACTATTTTTACTATTTGTCCAAGGGAATGAAATGGAATATTCCAAATGTTTATATAGCACTGCCCCATGTTTAGTTTATTTAGATCACAGGGTGGCACCACAGCTCCATGTTTCTGAACAAGAGAGTAGCCAGAAAATGAACATACTCCCCGATTTTGAACTCAAGCTCTGACGGCACCAAGTAAGCGAGCCCAACCTGCCCTAGAAGAGCTCCCTTGTCTCTTCCATCCAGGCATCATTTCACCCTATCGGTTGATATCCACTTTTTCACCTTTACATTGTATCAGTCATTTATTCTTTCATCCGTCATTCATTCTTCACCATTACATCCATAAAGCCATACATCTATCCAGCCTGCCATCCATCCATCCATCCACTTTGTCATTCATCCACTCTGCCATGCATCCATCCATCCTTCCACCCACTCTGTCATCCCTCTCTCCATTCTGCCATTCATCCGTCATCCACATTGCCATCCATCTGTTATCCAATCTAGCATCCATCCATTCACTCTTCCATTTATCCTCTCTGACACCCACCCATCCACTCTACCATCTATCTACTCACTCAGCCATCCATCATCATCCATCCATCCACTGTGTCATTTATCTACCCACTCAGCCTTCCATCTAGCCATCCATCCATCCACTCTGCCATCCATCCACTTTGCCATCCATTCAGCAATCCATCTACTCTGTCATCCATTTACTCATTCATCCAGTCTGCCATACATTAACTCATTTCATCCACTCATCCATCACTTTAATCTGCCATCCTTCCACCCGCCCATCCACATAGCCATTCATTCATTTATACATACATACAGCAATACCTTTACTCTTCCATCATTTCACCTGTCCATTCACCTATCTATCCAGCTTTACTCTGCCTTCTATCCATGTCTTACCTCTGCCACCCTTTCACATGTTCATCCACCTATTCATTCCCTCTGTCATCCATCTAGCCATTTACTATCCATTCATTTCATGCATCCTTTCACCCACTCATCCATCCACCCACCCACCTACTCATACACCCATCTTTCTTTCTTTCACCCATCCTTCCTTTAAATATTCCTTCTTTCTTTCCTTTTTCTCTTTACTCATCTTTTGTTCTTCCTTTCTCCTGTTTGCTTTTCTATTGAGGCAGTATTCCTTTATTGCATTAATTACGACATTTTGTCCGCCCAGGTGAAGACAGAATAGGAACACAAAGAACTATAGCCCCCCTGTAGCTGCTGAAGCAACACAACACCCCTGTTTCTGAGCTGTGCTAGCTCCAGTTTATTCACTAACTTGTACTTCAAGTTATTTCATGCCCACATAGGCATTCTGGGTTAATTCAAAACAGGTACACTGCTCCCTTCAGCATGGCATGCCTTCCAGACTCTTTAAGCATGTAACTTGAGTAAGAAGAGTCTTAGTCTGCCCACTGAACTGTGATCATCCACAACAGGTGTTTTTGTAGATTTGCAGCCAGCCAGGGAAGACTTCTCAAGAGTGGCTGAACATCCCAATAACTACACAGTATCTCTGTTGGGACTTGAACATGTTAGTAACCACACATTATTTATGAGGAGATTTTAACATTAAATTCACACACTATCTTTGTGGGGACTTGAATAAGATTAATTTCACACACATTCTGTGTGAGCTCTTGAACAGTCCTATCATCACACACTATTTGTGTGGGCACTTGAACATCATAATCTTCACACACAATTGTTGAGGAGACTCGAACATGACTGCCTTCACACTCAATCTCTTTGAGATCTTAAACATTCCTATAATCACACTATCTCGGTGGGTACCTGAACATCATTTACTTCACAAACAATCTTTTTAAGACTTGAACATTCCTATAATCTTCATTATGAGGTAGTTCGGAAAGCATCTGACCGGCAGTCGGATTCCCCTAGACCGTGTTGGAACCCATCCGCCCGACTCAGTAAGAAACAATTCCGACTGACCGATTATGATGCTCACGGTCGGAAGGTGAATTCCGAATCGGAACTGATTCGTACAGCTCGACTGCCAGCATTTCTGCCTGACTGATTACGATGTCTGATTCCAACATCCTTTCTGACTTGGTCTGTCTGACACGAAAATGCTGTTGGAAACTGACTATGGGGCCCCTAGAAGGCCCCCCTTCATCCTGAGTCTTCTGGTTTGGGCTCTGGGGAATATCCAGGGAACCCCCCCTATGTAACCATGCACAGTGTGGCAGGCACCATGGGGAGCCAACAACAGGGAGCAAGGTTTTCCGCAGCCACCCATTTTTTTCCAATAGGAGCCTGTGTTGTCGGTCGGAACAGAGGCTCCTATTGAAGTCAATGGGAGTCCTTCCGAACGGTGTTTGGAAGCATCGTTATTGGTCGGGCAAGAACCACCGGCCACAAGTCAGTCAGAACCGAATCCGACAAGGAGTCGGGCGGTGTAGTTTCTGACCAACATCATAATGAGGCCCTAAGTATGTGCAGGGTTGAACATGCCTATAATGCATGTTTGAACGTGAACAATTGTACGTTCACATGCTATCTGTGTATGGACATGATGATTATCTTTAAACACTTTCACTGTAGGGACTTGAAGACTACAATAGTTGCACACTATCTCTGTGGGGACTTGAACATAATAATTAACACACACTATCTTTGTGGCTGCTTGAACACCCCAGCAACCACCTACTATGTCTGTGGGGAGATTTGACTATTATATTCACACACTATCTTTGTGGGGACTTGAACATGATTAACTTCACACACAATCTGTGGGAGGTCTTGAACATTCCCATAATCACAAATTTCCTGATTCACAGGTAAACTTACACTTCTGTGTATGTGGAGTCTCTGCCACGGGTTTAGAGGCTCTGCAGCCATAAAGATACTACTCGTAAAATGCCTTTGTGAATTGCAAAAATTTGTAAGCTTAAACAAAAGTTTAATTTTACCTTTATGAATCAGGACCACAGTATCTCCGTGACACTAGAACAGCATTTTTGTGAAGACTTTAGCATGATCATCAACCACTATATTTGTGGTGACTTGATTACCTTCACATACAATGGCTGTGAGGTCTTGAACTTTCCTGTAATCGTTTCATTTCTTTGGGGACTTAAACATCATTATCTACACACAGTGTCTTTGTGGAGCCTTGAACATCATCTTCATGCTCTATCTTTGTGGGAACTTGATCAATCATTATCTTCTCACACCATCTAATTGAGGTCTTGATCATACCTAAAAACCCACACAATCTTTGGAAAACTTGAACATCCCTATAATCACACACTATTTATATGCAGATTTAAACATACCTATAATCAGATAGTATTCCTTTTTAAATGTGAACATCATTACCTTCTCAGACTATCTGTGAGGAGACTTAAAGATCATATTTAAACTCTACCACTATATGGACTTAGGGTCTGATTTAGATTTCGGCAGACGGGTTACTCCATCACCAACAGTGATGGATATCCCATCCACTAAAATATAAATCTCATAATATCCTATGGGATTTATATATTGGCGGACGCGATACCTGTCACTGTTGTGACAGAGTAACCCTTCCACCGAAATCTAAATCAGGCCCTTAAACACTTTTATCTTTGCACACTATCTTTGTGGGGACTTGAACATCCTAATAAACACACACACTATCTTTGTGGTAGCTTGAACATCCCATTAACCATACACTATCACTGCTGTGACTTGAACATCCCTGTAACCACACGCTATCTTTGTGGGGACTTGAAAATCCTAATAAACACACACTATCTTTGAGGCAGCTTGAACATCTCAGTAACCACACACTATCACTGTGGGGACTTGAGCATCCCTGTAACTACACACTATCTTTGTGGGGACTTGAAAATCCTAATAAACATACTCTCTTTGTGGGAGCTTAAACATCCCAGTAACCACACACTATCACCGTTGGGACTTGAGCATCCCTGTAACTACACACTATCTTTGTGGGGACTTGAAAATCCTAATAAACATACACTCTCTTTGTGGGAGCTTAAACATCCCAGTAACCACACACTATCACCGTTGGGACTTGAGAATCCCTGTAACTACACACTATCTTTGTGGGGACTTGAACAAGATTAATTTCACACACAATCTGTGTGAGTTCTAGAACAGTCCTACAATCATGCACTATCTGTGTGGGGACCTGAACATCATTTACTACACACGCAATCTTTTTGAAACTTGAACATCACTATAATAACGCTATGTATGTGCAGGGTTGACCATGCCTATAATCCCTGATTGAATGTGAACAATCTTACTTTTATATACTATCTGTGTAAGGACATGAATATTATTTAAACACTATCACTGTTGGGACTTGAACACTACTATAGTTGCACACTATCTCTAGGGGTACTTGAACATCATAATAAACACACACTATCTTTGTGGCAGCTTGAACATCCTAATAACCACATGCTGTCTCTGTGGGGACTCAAACTCATCACTAACCACACACTATTTGTAGGGATATTTGACCAATATATTCACACACTATGTTTGTGGGGACTTGAATATGATCAACTTCACACACTATCTGTGAAAGGTCTTGAAAATTACCATTATCACACGGGGCCTGATTCACAAAGGTGAACTTAAATATTTGTGTATGTTTATGACATTTTGCAATTCACAAATCAATTTTACGAGCGATATTTTTACGACTCTATATCTTTTTATGTGTGGAGTCTTTGCCCCGATTGCAGAGACGCATCAGTCATAAAGATACTACTCATAAAATGCCTTTGCGAATTGCAAAAAATTCATTTTACCTTTGTGAATCAGGACCACAGTATCTCTGTGATATTAGAACAGCATTTTAATCACACACTAGCTTTGTGGAGACTTGAACATGATCATCAACCACCATCTTTGTGGTGACTTGAACATGATCACCTTCACATACAATCGTTGTGAGGTCTTGAACTTTCCTGAAATCGCTTAATTTCTTTGGGGACTTAAACATCATTATCTACACACACTATACTTGTGAAGAGTTGAACATCATCTTTATGCTCTATCTTTGTGGAAACTTGATCATCATTACCTTCTCACACCATCTCTGCGAGGCCTTTATTGCACCTAAAAACATACACAATCTTGGGAAAACTTGAACATACCTATAATCACACACTATGTATATGCAGATTGGAACATGTCTATAATCATATACTATCTCTGTTTAAATGTGAACATCATTATCTTCACACACTATCTGTGTGGGGACTTAAAGATTATCTTTAAACACTACAATTGCAGGGACTTGGGGCCTGATCTAGATTTCGGTAGATGGGTTATTCTGTCAAAACAATGACAAGTATCCTGTCCACCAAAATATAAATCCCATAATATCCTATGGGATTTATATTTAGGCAGGTGGGATCTTTGTCACTGATGTTGAAGAGTAATTCTTCTGCCAAAATCTAGATCGGGCCCTTGAACATTATTATCTTTGCACACCATCTTTGTGGGGACTTGAACAGCCTGATGAACACACTCTATCTTTGTGGCAGCTTGAACGTCTCAGTAACCACACACTATCACTGCGGGGACTTGAGCATCCCTGTAACTACACACTATGTTTGTGAGGACTTGAAAATCCTAATAAACATACACTCTATTTGTGGCAGCTTAAACATCCCAGTAACCACACACTATCACTGTTGGGACTTGAGCATCCCTATAACCACACACTATCTTTGTGGGGACTTGAACATGTTGATAGTCACACAATTTTTATGGGGAGATTTCAAAATCATATTCACACACTATCTTTGTGGGGACTTGAACAAGATTAATTTCACACACAATCTGTGTGAATTCTAGAACAGTCCTATAATCATGCACTATCTGTGTGGGGACCTGAACATTTTCTTCACACGCAATCTTTTTGAAACTTGAACATCACTATAATAACGCTATGTATGTGCAGGGTTAAACATGTCTGTAATGCCTGTTTGGATGTGAACAATCCTACCTTTACATGCTATCTGTGTAAGAACATGAAGATTATTTAAACACTATCACTGTTGGGACTTGAACACTACTACATCTTAAAACCTGGCTTTTTAAAAAACGAATCCTTCTCTGCAGTATGTGGTCCGCAATCTGCCATAGACACCTACGGGTAGTAGTTAGCAATATAAATGGTTATAACATAACATAGTTGCATACTATCTCTGGGGGTATTTGAACATCATAATAAACACACACTATCTTTGTGGCAGCTTGAACATCCTAATGACCACATGCGGTCTCAGTTGCGACTCAAACTGATCACTAACCACACACTATCTGTGGGGAGATTTGACTATTATATCCACACACTGTCTTTGTGGGGAATTGAATATGATTAACTTCACACATATTCTGTGGAAGGTCTTGAACATTCCCATAATCACACAGGGCCTGATTCACAAAGGTAAACTTAAACATTTGTGTAAGTTTATGACATTTTGCAAATCACTAAGCAATTTTATGAGCGTTATTTGTAAGACTCCCTACCTTTTTATGAGTGGAGTCTCTGCCCCAAGTGCAGAGACTCCCCAGTCATAAAGATACTACTCTTAAAATTCCACGGGAAATTCGAAAAATCGTAAACAAGTGTAAGTTTACCTTTGTGAATCAGGACCACAGTATGTCTCTGATACTAAAACAGCATTACAGTCACACACTCTTTAAGGAGACTTGTACATTATTATCAACCACTATCTTGAAATGGAAAGGCACTATTCTACTGCAGCTTTGAAAGCTGATCATGCTGTAAAACAATTGTGTAGCCACACTCCAGTCGCACCCTACATGAGATTACACCTGTTCTGACCATTGCAGTTGCTTTCAGAAGCTCAGACAAATTATATCATTTGAAATTTGCCTGACCATGTTTGGCTATTGTGAGAAGTTGGCCTGGTATATGATGCTCACTAGTTAAAGTGATCACCTTGTACCATGCCAAGCAACCCTTATGGTGTGGTTGTAAGTCAACCTTTTCGGACTAGCTGCCCTAGTGGTAGCGTAGGCTAAGCAGTCTTTGAGGCTAAACTCGTGAAGCGTGTTAAGCCAGCTGTTTTACCAAATGCAACCCCCTTTTATACCAATGAAAGGACACCACACAGATATATATTCAAAATATATATGTATTTATTTATCAAAGTTACCCCTAGTCTCTTTATGAGCACAGGAGCACAAATCGTCAAACAAGATTATCACAGAATACACAGAAGTTGCACTTTATATGGGTAGGCCCTGGTGGCCACTCAAACCATATACTAAAATAGTGGTATAAGTACCACGAACAGAAAAGGGAAAAGGCCTAGGGCCTCTAGAATCGCTGGGCCTACAAGGAGCTAACGTCAGTTAGTGACCAGGAGGTCCACGGGTGGCGTGTGCAGAGCAAATAGTCACACGCGGGCTCCCATAGGTTTCAATGGGTGCGTAAAAAGTACAAAGTTACTGCAAAAGGAATCTTCCGGATGACCTAGGAACTTAAGATTTGGAACACAGGCACTAGAGATGTATTACTACACATGGGCACCGGAGTACCAGCTTTACCTCACCCACAGGAAGCGGGTGCATAGGCCTCAAAGTGCGTCGGGTTTCTTCTATCTGTTCCGTTGAGCCTGGGACAAAGATGCTGCAGGCGGTCGGTCGGGAAGAGATGCAGTGGATCCAAGAGTGGATCGGAGATGTTGAAGACCTGTAAGCAGAGGGGACAGTGTTCACAGTCACTAGCCAGTGACCAGCGTGGCACCAGGTGGGTACCAGGCGATGTCGGGTGCAAACAGGTGATGAGGGGTAGCTTGTCTCCGCAGCCACGTGGTCCCTGAAGGTCGACGACGTCCAGGAGTCGGCTCACGAGCTGTCCCACGCAGGCTCTCGCTGTCGGCGGTGTCGGCGACTTGATCGAAGCAAACAAGCCTTGGCAAAAGCAATTGCAGGAGGATTCGGAAATCAGCTGTTGGTTCTGACCAGCAAGGTCAGAGGGATTGCTCCTTTGGAGGGGAGCAAGGGCCAGTCTGGAGCAATCAGACCAGCGGTGTTTGTCGTAGATTTCGTCGCCAAGATGGCCACTAGCCAGCGGGCCAGCAACCGGTTAGGCGCGTCGAGTGGCAAAATGCAGAAGGGCCCCACGCAGATCGTGGAGATGCTGGAGGGCTCACCTTTGGTGCAGATGCTGCTCGAGGGTTGGGCTTCTCAGGACCCAAAGCACAACTTGGAGGGGGCCTCGGTTGTTGCACTGGTCAGCTTGTCGTAGTCGTTCCAAGATGGCTGGCTCCACGTGTCTCGGTGCCTCCACGGGTCTCCTCTTTGCAGGGACTGTGGATCGGGCGGTGAGAGGTCTGGAGGTCCAGGTCTCGTCAGTCTCTGGGCTCGGGCTCCGGCGGGAGGCGGCGGCAAAGCAGACGTTGATTCGCTGGATGGTGCTTGCGTTAGCAAGGTGGTCACTCCCTGACCACAGGGGAGATTTTCTTCAGTCTTCTGTGCAGCAGAATGTCGAAGTTCCCGTCTTCTTCTTAGTTTCAAGTTGATTCCAGGATGTCTGAAGTCTTAGGACACAGCTCCTACCTTTAAGCGGATTCTAGGGGCCGGACTACCTGCTAGGTCCCTCCCTAAGGGTGGGACCAGGAAGGGGGGTGGTTACACCCCCAATCCTTTGTCCAGCTCGCCCCAGGCCCGGGACTGGTGTGCCCCAGGACCGGTTTGAACTGGCATATGCACCGAGGCTCCTTGTGAGCCACAGGCATGTCTGGTTTCTTTCAAGCCCTACCTGACCAATACACAAAATCCTGTCTGGGGTGGTGCACGCACCTCCCCTGGCAGGAAACCCTTTGTCCACACCTCCCAAGCTGGAAGGACTCCCAGCAGCAGGAGGGCAGACTTGTGTCTGTGGTGGCAGCATCCATTTTGTGGAGCTGAGGCTATGTCTGATTTTACCCGGGTTTCAGGTACTGTACATGTCGTGTCCCTCTAGAAGGGTGGAATGCTAACCCCGTCGCCAGAATTGGCGAGGGGTTAGTATTCCAATTCGTATGACACCTTACTCGACATGTTTTGATAAAGCCAAACCAAAGATAGCATTTAACCGCGAGGTTCATAATGCACTTAAGAGTATATGGTATGACGATATCTGGAAACAGTAGAAGGAAGTTGTTCCGACCACTGTAGACAGGCTCAGCTCATGCCAGAGCACCATCTCACATGGAACCAAGCACTCTGCCTTCAGGATTGTTAAGGCCTGCTATAGGAGTGACTTATAGGTTACCAGGTGTCCCATTTAAGGTTAGGTATAGGTATACTACACCTAAGTAAGAGGTGATTACACCAACTTACCCCAGCTGAGTGATCAGCCAGTTGTGTCAAATCGTTAGGCCAAGCCTGGGGTGGCATAATACATGCTGCAGCCCTTGGCAGGCCTTGGGTACACCAATGCCCTGGGTACCTAGTGTACACTGGTACAGGGGCTGACAGGGTGATCCACTTCCAATTGGTTATGCACCTAGGGTGCATAGTTTTAGTTTAGTAGAGAGAACAGCAGGCTGGGGGTCTGATTGGCAGGCCCACAGCCTCAATATGTCAAAAACCAGTGAAGCAAAAAGCAAAAATTTGGGGTGACCATAGGATAGCAGACCCTACTCTCCTACACAACCCCCCCCCAAACGCTGGGACATTAAACTAGCCTTGACCAGTCTCGTCTTCATGTCCTAAGTGGAAGTACCTGGAGAGACCATCTGCATTCCCATGGTCAGTACCTGGCCGGTGCTCCACTGTAAAGTCCATCCCCTGTAGGGAAATGGACCACCTAAGCAGTTTGGGGTTTTCACCCTTCATCTGATTTAGCCACAAGAGGGGCTTATGGTCGGTCTGAATCTTGAAGTGAGTGCCAAACAAGTATGGCCTCAGCTTCTTCAGGGCCCACACCACAGCAAAGGCCTCCCTCTCAATAGCTGACCAATTCTTCTCTCTGGGGGTCAACCTTCTGCTAATAAAAGCAATGGGTTGGTCTTGACCATCTACATTAAGTTGTGACAGCACAGCTCCCACACCCAACTCAGAAGCATCTGTTTGGACAATAAACTCTTTGGAGTAGTCAGGACTTTTCAGGATAGGTGCAGAGCACATGGCCTCCTTCAGGTCATCAAATGCCTTTTGACAGCTTACTGTCCACTGAACCTTTTTGGGCATCTTCTTGGATGTCAGATCATTAAGAGGAGTCACAATGGACCCATAGTTCTTAACAAACTTCCTGTAATACCCAGTCAAGCCCAAGAAAGCTCGAACTTGAGTCTGGGTGGTTGGAGGGGACCAGTCCTTGATGGATTGTATCTTACTCTCCAGTGGTTGAACTTGGCCTCCACCTACAAGGTGGCCCAAATATACAACCTTACTCTGCCCTATCTGGCACTTAGTAGCCTTGATAGTGAGGCCTGCCCTTTGCAGAGCCTCAAGAGCCTTCTTCAGGTGGATCAGGTGATCCTCCCAGGTGGAACTAAAGACAGCAATGTCATCAAGATATGCTGCACAAAAGTCATCCAACCCAGTAAGGACTTGGTTCACCAGCCTTTGGAAGGTGGCAGGTGCATTCTTCAGACCAAAGGGCATCACCACAAACTGATAATGCCCACCTGGGGTTGAGAATGCTGTTTTGGCCTTAGACTCCTCAGCTAATCTGATTTGCCAATAGCCAGCTGTTAAGTCAAATGTGCTCAAAAACTTTGCAGAAGCTAGTTTGTCTATGAGCTCATCTGCCCTTGGAATAGGGTGTGCATCTGTCCTGGTGACAGCATTGAGTCCTCTGTAATCCACACAGAACCTCATCTCTCTCTTGCCATCTTTGGTGTGAGGTTTGGGGACCAGAACCACTGGGCTAGCCCAGGGGCTCTCTGAGGGTTCAATGACACCTAATTCCAGCATTTTATGTACCTCAGCCTTTATACAGTCCCTGACGTGGTCAGGTTGTCTGTAAAGTTTGTTCTTTACAGGCAGACTGTCACCAGTGTCCACAACATGGGTACACCAGTCAGTTTGACTAGGTATCAAGGAAAACATATGTGAAAATGATTGTAGAACCTGTCTACATTCAGTCTGCTGATGGGCAGTGAGGTTGCCTCCAAGGGTCACTCCTTCAACTGAGCCATCTTCAGGGTTCTGAGACAACAGGTCTGGGAGAGGGTCACTCTCTTCCTCCTGTCCCTCATCTGTAGCCATGAGCAAGCCCATGTCTGCCCTGTCAACATATGCTTTAAGCCTGTTAACATGGAGTACCCTGTGGGGACTCCTGGGAGTTCCTAGGTCCACCAAGTAGGTGACCTCTCCCTTCTTTTCCAGGATTGTATGGGGTCCAGACCATTTGTCTTGGAGTGCTGCTGGGGCCACTGGCTCCAACACCCATACCTTCTGTCCTGGCTGATACTCAACCAAGACAGCCTTTTGGTCATGCCAAGCTTTCTGTAAGGCCTGGCTTGCCTCAAGGTTTTTAGATGCCTTCTCCATATACTCAGCCATCCTGGAGCGGAGACCAAGTACATAGTCCACTATGTCTAGCTTAGGCTTTTTGAGAGGTAACTCCCAGCCTTCCTTCACCAAACACAGTGGGCCTCTCACAGGGTGCCCAAACAACAATTCAAAGGGGCTGTAGCCAACTCCTTTTTGTGGGACCTCTCTGTAAGCAAACAGAAGGCAGGGTAGAAGGATATCCCATCTTCGCCTGAGCTTTTCAGGTAATCCTTTGATCATACCCTTTAGGGTCTTGTTGAATCTCTCAACAAGCCCATTGCATTGTGGGTGATAAGGGGTGGTGAACTTGTAGTTGACACCACATTCCTTCCACATAGCTGTCAAGTATCCTGACATAAAGTTGGTACCTCTGTCAGATACTACCTCCTTAGGAAACCCCACTCTGGAGAATACTCCCAGCAGGGCCCTGGCCACAACAGGTGCTGTAGTGGTCCTAAGGGGAATTGCCTCTGGATACCTGGTGGCATGATCCACTACCACCAGTATAAATCTGTGCCCAGATGCAGTGGGAGGATCCATGGGACCCACTATGTCTATTCCCACTCTTTCAAAGGGAACCCCCACCACAGGTAGTGGTATCAGGGGGGCCTTTGTTGTGCCACCTGATTTGCCACTGGCTTGGCAGGTAACACAGGAGCGACAAAACTCCTTTGTATCTTCATTCATATGAGGCCAGTGAAAGTGAGGGACAAGTCTGTCCCAGGTCTTGTTCTGGCCTAGGTGTCCTGCTAAAGGAATATCATGGGCCAAGGTAAGAAGGAAGCCCCTAAATTGCAGAGGTATAACCAACCTCCTGGTTGCACCAGGCTTGGGGTCTCTAGCCTCTGAATAAAGGAGCCCTTCATCCCAATACACTTTATGGGTACCTTGAGCATTCCCAGCAGCCTCAGCAGCAGCCAGCTGTCTGAGGGGTTCAAGAGAGGGACAGGATAACTGAGCCTGCCTCAAGTCAGCCCTTGAAGGTCCCCCTGTCCCCAGAAACTCAACCTGATCAGGTTCAAGCTCTTCAGGGACAGTTCCTTCAGGGTCCTCTAGATCAGCTTCCTGGGAAGGCTGATCATCACTCTGAGGCAGGGGGGAAGGCACAGCCTTGACCCTCCTGTTCTTCTTCTTGGTAGGTGCTTGGTCCATTGTTCCAGGATCCAAGACCTGAGGTTCAGTGAGGCACTTTTTGGCCTGTGACCTGGTCACAGCAAGGACATGTGATGATATACCTAACATCTCTGCATGAGTCCTGTACTCCACTTCTGACCATAGAGAACTCTCTAGGTCATTGCCCAACAAACATTCTACTGGGAGGTCTGCACTAACCACAACCCTTTTGAGGCCAGTTACCCCTCCCCATGAGAAGTTAACAACTGCCACACTATGTGAAGTAGTGGCATTGCTGGCATTGGTCACCAGGTAGTTCTCACCTGGTATGTACTGTCCAGGATCCACAAAGCCTGGTGTCACCATAGTGACACTGGCACATGTGTCCCTGTAGGCTTGAGCCACTTTGTCATTAATTAAAGGAGTCTGTCTGTACTTGCCCAGGTTACTGGGGCTCACAGTCAGGGACAAATCAATGTCCCCATCACAGATCAAGACTGCCTGTGTAAGGGTTCTGTCTAAGTCAGAATCTCCTTCAGTTCCCATAGTGATTCCCACTACACCCTTTGTCTGGGGACCAACACTGCTAACAGTAGTACTGGGAGCAGGTGCCTTAGGGGCAACAGTGTTGGGGGCTCCACCCTTTTTGCAATCACTAGTCCAGTGAGTTGTATTTTTACAATGATTGCACCAGGGTTTCTTCTGACCTTCTTTCTTCTTCTTGGACTGTTGGGACCCACCCTCCTTAGCAGTAGTTTGGGGCCCTGTTGAAGACTTCTGGTCTTTAGGTTTCTGATCTCCACCCTTTTGGTCTGTTTTCTTCTGATCACCCCCTTGGCCCTGGTTCTGGTTCTTTTGCTTAACCCTGGTTCTGACCCATTTGTCTGCCTTCTTTCCCAATTCTTGGGGAGAGGTCAGATCAGAGTCAACCAAGTGTTGATGCAGTTGCTGGTTTTGACAGTTATTTAAAATCTGTTCTCTCATCATCAAATTATACAATCCTGTAAAATCAGATACCTTACTTCCCAGCAACCAACCCTCCAAAGCCTTAGTGGCACATTCAATGTATTCAGACCAGTCCTGAGTCTGTGTCTTTTGGGTGTCTCTGAACATTAACCTGTACTGCTCAGTGGTTAAGCCTAACCCATCAACTAGAACACTCTTCAGGACTCTGTAGTTTCTGACATCCTCTTCTCTAACAGTGAGGAGTCTGTCTCTGCCTCTTCCTTCAAAGGAGAGCCAGAGGATTGCTGCCCACTGATCTTCAGGAACCTGCTGTACTTTGCAGGCTCTCTCAAGAGCAGTTATCCACTTGTGGATGTCATCCCCACTTTTGTAGGGGGGCACAACCTTAGACAGGTTTCTATTGTCGAAAACCCTATCTTTGTCCTTAGGGACAATGCTGCCACCAGTGGGTATAGACCCACTCTCTTTATGCTGTCTAGCCTTGCTAAGTTTCTCTTCCATCAGGGCTACTTCTAGCTCCTGCTTCCTGATCCTCAGCTGGGCCTCTTGCATCTTGGCCTCATGTTCCCTCCTCTGAGGGGTGGTCATCCTTCTCCTGGAGTGACCTTGAGAGCCTCTAGAGCCATGGGAAGCATTGGAGTCACCTGAGCGATTCCTTTGCCTTCCAAGCCCTGTGTTAAGTCCACTGGGGAGATCCAGTGGGTTGAACCCACTGTCAGTCCCCAATAGCCTTGGTTTAGCTGGGCCAAGTATAATACTTGGCACTGGGCTAGTTCTCCCTTCATCCTCACTACTGTCAGTATCCTTTTCACTCTCATCCTCTGTGGTAGGCATCCCATCTAAGGGGTGACTATTGGGAAGGGGTACTTCAGTGGCATCTTTAGAAGGGGGGCCTCCTGTTCCTGTCCCTAAGGGGGCTAACTGGGAAGCTTTCTTGAGTGCTCTCTGATTCTCATCATTCTGTAAGAGCTCTCTGAGCTCAGCAGAGTTTGGGTTCTTGGGCTGTTTAAGGCCTCTAAGAGTTGCCAAATGCCTGAGCTCATTCTGATTAAGGGTAGCATAGATGGATGGTGCCCTCGGGGGGTCACTCTCAACAGAGATGGGTACAGTGGACCCCTCTGCCCCAGCCATTGCTCTTAAGTGTGGGTGGATGTGTTGCAATCTACCTACACTTGGGTTTACCTACTAAACCTATCTAGTAGTTGTAGTCAGGGTGTGCTACTCCCTTTGCTCTACAACAACTAAGTTCAGTAGAACTTAAGTATATCTAATCTTGTTTTATATGTACCTACAGGTACCTATGTGATCTTTCAATTGGTAACCAAGAGATTACAATGGTAAAACACAGCAAGCTCAAATCCAACCGCTGCTCACCAATGTGAGAAGTTGGCCTGGTATATGATGCTCACTAGTTAAAGTGATCACCTTGTACCATGCCAAGCAACCCTTATGGTGTGGTTGTAAGTCAACCTTTTCGGACTAGCTGCCCTAGTGGTAGCGTAGGCTAAGCAGTCTTTGAGGCTAAACTCGTGAAGCGTGTTAAGCCAGCTGTTTTACCAAATGCAACCCCCTTTTATACCAATGAAAGGACACCACACAGATATATATTCAAAATATATATGTATTTATTTATCAAAGTTACCCCTAGTCTCTTTATGAGCACAGGAGCACAAATCGTCAAACAAGATTATCACAGAATACACAGAAGTTGCACTTTATATGGGTAGGCCCTGGTGGCCACTCAAACCATATACTAAAATAGTGGTATAAGTACCACGAACAGAAAAGGGAAAAGGCCTAGGGCCTCTAGAATCGCTGGGCCTACAAGGAGCTAACGTCAGTTAGTGACCAGGAGGTCCACGGGTGGCGTGTGCAGAGCAAATAGTCACACGCGGGCTCCCATAGGTTTCAATGGGTGCGTAAAAAGTACAAAGTTACTGCAAAAGGAATCTTCCGGATGACCTAGGAACTTAAGATTTGGAACACAGGCACTAGAGATGTATTACTACACATGGGCACCGGAGTACCAGCTTTACCTCACCCACAGGAAGCGGGTGCATAGGCCTCAAAGTGCGTCGGGTTTCTTCTATCTGTTCCGTTGAGCCTGGGACAAAGATGCTGCAGGCGGTCGGTCGGGAAGAGATGCAGTGGATCCAAGAGTGGATCGGAGATGTTGAAGACCTGTAAGCAGAGGGGACAGTGTTCACAGTCACTAGCCAGTGACCAGCGTGGCACCAGGTGGGTACCAGGCGATGTCGGGTGCAAACAGGTGATGAGGGGTAGCTTGTCTCCGCAGCCACGTGGTCCCTGAAGGTCGACGACGTCCAGGAGTCGGCTCACGAGCTGTCCCACGCAGGCTCTCGCTGTCGGCGGTGTCGGCGACTTGATCGAAGCAAACAAGCCTTGGCAAAAGCAATTGCAGGAGGATTCGGAAATCAGCTGTTGGTTCTGACCAGCAAGGTCAGAGGGATTGCTCCTTTGGAGGGGAGCAAGGGCCAGTCTGGAGCAACCAGACCAGCGGTGTTTGTCGTAGATTTCGTCGCCAAGATGGCCACTAGCCAGCGGGCCAGCAACCGGTTAGGCGCGTCGAGTGGCAAAATGCAGAAGGGCCCCACGCAGATCGTGGAGATGCTGGAGGGCTCACCTTTGGTGCAGATGCTGCTCGAGGGTTGGGCTTCTCAGGACCCAAAGCACAACTTGGAGGGGGCCTCGGTTGTTGCACTGGTCAGCTTGTCGTAGTCGTTCCAAGATGGCTGGCTCCACGTGTCTCGGTGCCTCCACGGGTCTCCTCTTTGCAGGGACTGTGGATCGGGCGGTGAGAGGTCTGGAGGTCCAGGTCTCGTCAGTCTCTGGGCTCGGGCTCCGGCGGGAGGCGGCGGCAAAGCAGACGTTGATTCGCTGGATGGTGCTTGCGTTAGCAAGGTGGTCACTCCCTGACCACAGGGGAGATTTTCTTCAGTCTTCTGTGCAGCAGAATGTCGAAGTTCCCGTCTTCTTCTTAGTTTCAAGTTGATTCCAGGATGTCTGAAGTCTTAGGACACAGCTCCTACCTTTAAGCGGATTCTAGGGGCCGGACTACCTGCTAGGTCCCTCCCTAAGGGTGGGACCAGGAAGGGGGGTGGTTACACCCCCAATCCTTTGTCCAGCTCGCCCCAGGCCCGGGACTGGTGTGCCCCAGGACCGGTTTGAACTGGCATATGCACCGAGGCTCCTTGTGAGCCACAGGCATGTCTGGTTTCTTTCAAGCCCTACCTGACCAATACACAAAATCCTGTCTGGGGTGGTGCACGCACCTCCCCTGGCAGGAAACCCTTTGTCCACACCTCCCAAGCTGGAAGGACTCCCAGCAGCAGGAGGGCAGACTTGTGTCTGTGGTGGCAGCATCCATTTTGTGGAGCTGAGGCTATGTCTGATTTTACCCGGGTTTCAGGTACTGTACATGTCGTGTCCCTCTAGAAGGGTGGAATGCTAACCCCGTCGCCAGAATTGGCGAGGGGTTAGTATTCCAATTCGTATGACACCTTACTCGACATGTTTTGATAAAGCCAAACCAAAGATAGCATTTAACCGCGAGGTTCATAATGCACTTAAGAGTATATGGTATGACGATATCTGGAAACAGTAGAAGGAAGTTGTTCCGACCACTGTAGACAGGCTCAGCTCATGCCAGAGCACCATCTCACATGGAACCAAGCACTCTGCCTTCAGGATTGTTAAGGCCTGCTATAGGAGTGACTTATAGGTTACCAGGTGTCCCATTTAAGGTTAGGTATAGGTATACTACACCTAAGTAAGAGGTGATTACACCAACTTACCCCAGCTGAGTGATCAGCCAGTTGTGTCAAATCGTTAGGCCAAGCCTGGGGTGGCATAATACATGCTGCAGCCCTTGGCAGGCCTTGGGTACACCAATGCCCTGGGTACCTAGTGTACACTGGTACAGGGGCTGACAGGGTGATCCACTTCCAATTGGTTATGCACCTAGGGTGCATAGTTTTAGTTTAGTAGAGAGAACAGCAGGCTGGGGGTCTGATTGGCAGGCCCACAGCCTCAATATGTCAAAAACCAGTGAAGCAAAAAGCAAAAATTTGGGGTGACCATAGGATAGCAGACCCTACTCTCCTACAGCTATGGAAACCCTTATTGCAACTTAGATTTGCAAACCATCTCTTTTTTTATTTTAAACAGTACCATATTATGTGATCTCTCTGTAAACACAAAAATCACTGAACTCTGTAGTGCCTGCCCCGCCTGTAACAGGCAACACTGCTGGAAAAATGCTGCCTTGGGCTGACGCTGTTCTAGTAGTTTGTTAGCTGGGATGTGGTGTTATAAGTATACAATTTCAGTGATGGAATCATCCACGCCTTCCCTTTACAACAATATTTTAACTCTGCACTGTAGGAGAGTAGGGTCTGCTATCCTATGGTCACCCCAAATTTTTGCTTTTTGCTTCACTGGTTTTTGACATATTGAGGCTGTGGGCCTGCCAATCAGACCCCCAGCCTGCTGTTCTCTCTACTAAATTAAAACTATGCACCCTAGGTGCATAACCAATTGGAAGTGGATCACCCTGTCAGCCCCTGTACCAGTGTACACTAGGTACCCAGGGCATTGGTGTACCCAAGGCCTGCCAAGGGCTGCAGCATGTATTATGCCACCCCAGGCTTGGCCTAACGATTTGACACAACTGGCTGATCACTCAGCTGGGGTAAGTTGGTGTAATCACCTCTTACTTAGGTGTAGTATACCTATACCTAACCTTAAATGGGACACCTGGTAACCTATAAGTCACTCCTATGGCAGGCCTTAACAATCCTGAAGGCAGAGTGCTTGGTTCCATGTGAGATGGTGCTCTGGCATGAGCTGAGCCTGTCTGCAGTGGTCGGAACAACTTCCCTCTACTGTTTCCAGATATCGTCATACCATATACTCTTAAGTGCATTATGAACCTCGCGGTTAAATGCTATCTTTGGTTTGGCTTTATCAAAACATGTCGAGTAAGGTGTCATACGAATTGGAATACTAACCCCTCGCCAATTCTGGCGACGGGGTTAGCATTCCACCCTTCTAGAGGGACACGACATGTACAGTACCTGAAACCCGGGTAAAATCAGACATAGCCTCAGCTCCACAAAATGGATGCTGCCACCACAGACACAAGTCTGCCCTCCTGCTGCTGGGAGTCCTTCCAGCTTGGGAGGTGTGGACAAAGGGTTTCCTGCCAGGGGAGGTGCGTGCACCACCCCAGACAGGATTTTGTGTATTGGTCAGGTAGGGCTTGAAAGAAACCAGACATGCCTGTGGCTCACAAGGAGCCTCGGTGCATATGCCAGTTCAAACCGGTCCTGGGGCACACCAGTCCCGGGCCTGGGGCGAGCTGGACAAAGGATTGGGGGTGTAACCACCCCCCTTCCTGGTCCCACCCATAGGGAGGGACCTAGCAGGTAGTCCGGCCCCTAGAATCCGAATAAAGGTAGGAGCTGTGTCCTGAGACTTCAGACATCCTGGAATCAACTTGAAACTAAGAAGAAGACGGGAACTTCGACATTCTGCTGCACAGAAGACTGAAGAAAATCTCCCCTGTGGTCAGGGAGTGACCACCTTGCTAACGCAAGCACCATCCAGCGAATCACCGTCTGCTTTGCCGCCGCCTCCCGCCGGAGCCCGAGCCCAGAGACTGACAAGACCTGGACCTCCAGACCTCTCACCGCCCGATCCACAGTCCCTGAAAAGAGGAGACCCGTGGAGGCACCGAGACACGTGGAGCCAGCCATCTTGGAACGACTACGACAAGCTGACCAGTGCAACAACCGAGGCTCCCTCCAAGTTGTGCTTTGGGTCCTGAGAAGCCCAACCCTCGAGCAGCATCTGCACCAAAGGTGAGCCCTCCAGCATCTCCACGATCTGCGTGGGGCCCTTCTGCATTTTGCCACTCGACGCGCCTAACCGGTTGCTGGCCCGCTGGCTAGTGGCCATCTTGGCGACGAAATCTACGACAAACACCGCTGGTCTGGTTGCTCCAGACTGGCCCTTGCTCCCCTCCAAAGGAGCAATCCCTCTGACCTTGCTGGTCAGAACCAACAGCTGATTTCTGAATCCTCCTACAATTGCTTTTGCCAAGGCTTGTTTGCTTCGATCAAGTCGCCGACACCGCCGACAGCGAGAGCCTGCGTGGGACAGCTCGTGAGCCGACTCCTGGACGTCGTCGACCTTCAGGGACCACGTGGCTGCGGAGACAAGCTACCCCTCATCACCTGTTTGCACCCGACATCGCCTGGTACCCACCTGGTGCCACGCTGGTCACTGGCTAGTGACTGTGAACACTGTCCCCTCTGCTTACAGGTCTTCAACATCTCCGATCCACTCTTGGATCCACTGCATCTCTTCCCGACCGACCGCCTGCAGCACTTTTGTCTACAGGCCCCACGGAACAGATAGAAGAAACCCGACGCACTTCGAGGCCTATGCACCCGCTTCCTGTGGGTGAGGTAAAGCTGGTACTCCGGTGCCCATGTGTAGTAATACATCTCTAGTGCCTGTGTTCCAAATCTTAAGTTCCTAGTCAACCCGGAAGATCTCCTTTGCAGTAACTTTGTACTTTTTACGCACCCATTGAAACCTATGGGAGCACGCGTGTGACTATTTGCTCTGCACACGCCACCCGTGGACCTCCTGGTCACTAACTGACGTTAGCTCCTTGTAGGCCCAGCGATTCTAGAGGCCCTAGGCCTTTTCCCTTTTCTGTTCGTGGTACTTATACCACTATTTTAGTATATGGTTCGAGTGGCCACCAGGGCCTATCCATATAAAGTGCAACTTCTGTGTATTCTGTGATAATCTTGTTTGACGATTTGTGCTCCTGTGCTCATAAAGAGACTAGGGGTTACTTTGAGAAATAAATACATATATATTTTGAATATATATCTGTGTGGTGTCCTTTCATTGGTATAAAAGGGGGTTACTATTGGTAAAACAGCTTGCTTAACACGCATCACGAGTTTAGCCTCAAAGACTGCTTAGCCTACGCTACCACTAGGGCAGCTGGTCCGAAAAGGTTGACTTACAACCACACCATAAGGGTTGCTTGGCATGGTACAAGGTGATCACTTTAACTAGTGAGCATCATATACCAGGCCAACTTCTCACATTGGTGAGCAGCGGTTGGATTTGAGCTTGCTGTGTTTTACCATTGTAATCTCTTGGTTACCAATTGAAAGATCACATAGGTACCTGTAGGTACATATAAAACAAGATTAGATATACTTAAGTTCTACTGAACTTAGTTGTTGTAGAGCAAAGGGAGTAGCACACCCTGACTACAACTACTAGATAGGTTTAGTAGGTAAACCCAAGTGTAGGTAGATTGCAACACATCCACCCACACTTAAGAGCAATGGCCGGGGCAGAGGGGTCCACTGTACCCATCTCTGTTGAGAGTGACCCCCAGAGGGCACCATCCAGCTTTGCTACCCTTAATCAGAATGAGCTCAGGCATTTGGCAACTCTTAGAGGCCTTAAACAGCCCAAGAACCCAAACTCTGCTGAGCTCAGAGAGCTCTTACAGAATGATGAGAATCAGAGAGCACTCAAGAAAGCTTCCCAGTTAGCCCCCTTAGGGACAGGAACAGGAGGCCCCCCTTCTGAAGATACCACTGAAGTACCCCTTCCCAATAGTCACCCCTTAGATGGGATGCCTACCACAGAGGAGGAGAGTGAAAAGGATACTGACAGTAGTGAGGATGAAGGGAGAACTAGCCCAGTGCCAAGTGTTATACTTGGCCCAGCTAAACTAAGGCTATTGGGGACTGACAGTGGGTTCACCCCACTGGATCTCCCCAGTGGACTTAACACAGGGCTTGGAAGGCAAAGGAATCGCTCAGGTGACTCCAATGCTTCCCATGGCTCTAGAGGCTCTCAAGGTCACTCCAGGAGAAGGATGACCACCCCTCAGAGGAGGGAACATGAGGCCAAGATGCAAGAAGCTCAGCTGAGGATCAGGAAGCAGGAGCTAGAAGTAGCCCTGATGGAAGAGAAACTTAGCAAGGCTAGACAGCATAAAGAGAGTGGGTCTATACCCACTGGTGGCAGCATTGTCCCTAAGGACAAAGATAGGGTTTTCGATAATAGAAACCTGTCTAAGGTTGTGCCCCCCTACAAAAGTGGGGATGACATCCACAAGTGGATAACTGCTCTTGAGAGGGCCTGCAAAGTACAGCAGGTTCCTGAAGACCAGTGGGCAGCAATCCTCTGGCTCTCCTTTGAGGGAAGAGGCAGAGACAGACTCCTCACTGTTAGAGAAGAGGATGTCAGAAACTACAGAGTCCTGAAGAGTGTTCTAGTTGATGGGTTAGGCTTAACCACTGAGCAGTACAGGTTAATGTTCAGAGACACCCAAAAGACACAGACTCAGGACTGGTCTGAATACATTGAATGTGCCACTAAGGCTTTGGAGGGTTGGTTGCTGGGAAGTAAGGTATCTGATTTTACAGGATTGTATAATTTGATGATGAGAGAACAGATTTTAAATAACTGTCAAAACCAGCAACTGCATCAACACTTGGTTGACTCTGATCTGACCTCTCCCCAAGAATTGGGAAAGAAGGCAGACAAATGGGTCAGAACCAGGGTTAAGCAAAAGAACCAGAACCAGGGCCAAGGGGGTGATCAGAAGAAAACAGACCAAAAGGGTGGAGATCAGAAACCTAAAGACCAGAAGTCTTCAACAGGGCCCCAAACTACTACTAAGGAGGGTGGGTCCCAACAGTCCAAAAAGAAGAAAGAAGGTCAAAAGAAACCCTGGTGCAATCATTGCAAGAATACAACTCACTGGACTAGTGATTGCAAAAAGGGTGGAGCCCCCAACACTGTTGCCCCTAAGGCACCTGCTCCCAGTACTACTGTTAGCAGTGTTGGTCCCCAGACAAAGGGTGTAGTGGGAATCACTATGGGAACTGAAGGAGATTCTGACTTAGACAGAACCCTGACACAGGCAGTCTTGATCTGTGATGGGGACATTGATTTGTCCCTGACTGTGAGCCCCAGTAACCTGGGCAAGTACAGACAGACTCCTTTAATTAATGACAAAGTGGCTCAAGCCTACAGGGACACATGTGCCAGTGTCACTATGGTGACACCAGGCTTTGTGGACCCTGGACAGTACATACCAGGTGAGAACTACCTGGTGACCAATGCCAGCAATGCCACTACTTCACATAGTGTGGCAGTTGTTAACTTCTCATGGGGAGGGGTAACTGGCCTCAAAAGGGTTGTGGTTAGTGCAGACCTCCCAGTAGAATGTTTGTTGGGCAATGACCTAGAGAGTTCTCTATGGTCAGAAGTGGAGTACAGGACTCATGCAGAGATGTTAGGTATATCATCACATGTCCTTGCTGTGACCAGGTCACAGGCCAAAAAGTGCCTCACTGAACCACAGGTCTTGGATCCTGGAACAATGGACCAAGCACCTACCAAGAAGAAGAACAGGAGGGTCAAGGCTGTGCCTTCCCCCCTGCCTCAGAGTGATGATCAGCCTTCCCAGGAAGCTGATCTAGAGGACCCTGAAGGAACTGTCCCTGAAGAGCTTGAACCTGATCAGGTTGAGTTTCTGGGGACAGGGGGACCTTCAAGGGCTGACTTGAGGCAGGCTCAGTTATCCTGTCCCTCTCTTGAACCCCTCAGACAGCTGGCTGCTGCTGAGGCTGCTGGGAATGCTCAAGGTACCCATAAAGTGTATTGGGATGAAGGGCTCCTTTATTCAGAGGCTAGAGACCCCAAGCCTGGTGCAACCAGGAGGTTGGTTATACCTCTGCAATTTAGGGGCTTCCTTCTTACCTTGGCCCATGATATTCCTTTAGCAGGACACCTAGGCCAGAACAAGACCTGGGACAGACTTGTCCCTCACTTTCACTGGCCTCATATGAATGAAGATACAAAGGAGTTTTGTCGCTCCTGTGTTACCTGCCAAGCCAGTGGCAAATCAGGTGGCACAACAAAGGCCCCCCTGATACCACTACCTGTGGTGGGGGTTCCCTTTGAAAGAGTGGGAATAGACATAGTGGGTCCCATGGATCCTCCCACTGCATCTGGGCACAGATTTATACTGGTGGTAGTGGATCATGCCACCAGGTATCCAGAGGCAATTCCCCTTAGGACCACTACAGCTCCTGTTGTGGCCAGGGCCCTGCTGGGAGTATTCTCCAGAGTGGGGTTTCCTAAGGAGGTAGTATCTGACAGAGGTACCAACTTTATGTCAGGATACTTGACAGCTATGTGGAAGGAATGTGGTGTCAACTACAAGTTCACCACCCCTTATCACCCACAATGCAATGGGCTTGTTGAGAGATTCAACAAGACCCTAAAGGGTATGATCAAAGGGTTACCTGAAAAGCTCAGGCGAAGATGGGATATCCTTCTACCCTGCCTTCTGTTTGCTTACAGAGAGGTCCCACAAAAAGGAGTTGGCTACAGCCCCTTTGAATTGTTGTTTGGGCACCCTGTGAGAGGCCCACTGTGTTTGGTGAAGGAAGGATGGGAGTTACCTCTCAAAAAGCCTAAGCTAGACATAGTGGACTATGTACTTGGTCTCCGCTCCAGGATGGCTGAGTATATGGAGAAGGCATCTAAAAACCTTGAGGCAAGCCAGGCCTTACAGAAAGCTTGGCATGACCAAAAGGCTGTCTTGGTTGAGTATCAGCCAGGACAGAAGGTATGGGTGTTGGAGCCAGTGGCCCCAGCAGCACTCCAAGACAAATGGTCTGGACCCCATACAATCCTGGAAAAGAAGGGAGAGGTCACCTACTTGGTGGACCTAGGAACTCCCAGGAGTCCCCACAGGGTACTCCATGTTAACAGGCTTAAAGCATATGTTGACAGGGCAGACATGGGCTTGCTCATGGCTACAGATGAGGGACAGGAGGAAGAGAGTGACCCTCTCCCAGACCTGTTGTCTCAGAACCCTGAAGATGGCTCAGTTGAAGGAGTGACCCTTGGAGGCAACCTCACTGCCCATCAGCAGACTGAATGTAGACAGGTTCTACAATCATTTTCACATATGTTTTCCTTGATACCTAGTCAAACTGACTGGTGTACCCATGTTGTGGACACTGGTGACAGTCTGCCTGTAAAGAACAAACTTTACAGACAACCTGACCACGTCAGGGACTGTATAAAGGCTGAGGTACATAAAATGCTGGAATTAGGTGTCATTGAACCCTCAGAGAGCCCCTGGGCTAGCCCAGTGGTTCTGGTCCCCAAACCTCACACCAAAGATGGCAAGAGAGAGATGAGGTTCTGTGTGGACTACAGAGGACTCAATGCTGTCACCAGGACAGATGCACACCCTATTCCAAGGGCAGATGAGCTCATAGACAAACTAGCTTCTGCAAAGTTTTTGAGCACATTTGACTTGACAGCTGGCTATTGGCAAATCAGATTAGCTGAGGAGTCTAAGGCCAAAACAGCATTCTCAACCCCAGGTGGGCATTATCAGTTTGTGGTGATGCCCTTTGGTCTGAAGAATGCACCTGCCACCTTCCAAAGGCTGGTGAACCAAGTCCTTACTGGGTTGGATGACTTTTGTGCAGCATATCTTGATGACATTGCTGTCTTTAGTTCCACCTGGGAGGATCACCTGATCCACCTGAAGAAGGCTCTTGAGGCTCTGCAAAGGGCAGGCCTCACTATCAAGGCTACTAAGTGCCAGATAGGGCAGAGTAAGGTTGTGTATTTGGGCCACCTTGTAGGTGGGGGCCAAGTTCAACCACTGGAGAGTAAGATACAGTCCATCAAGGATTGGTCCCCTCCAACCACCCAGACTCAAGTTCGAGCTTTCTTGGGCTTGACTGGGTATTACAGGAAGTTTGTTAAGAACTATGGGTCCATTGTGACTCCTCTTAATGATCTGACATCCAAGAAGATGCCCAAAAAGGTTCAGTGGACAGTAAGCTGTCAAAAGGCATTTGATGACCTGAAGGAGGCCATGTGCTCTGCACCTATCCTGAAAAGTCCTGACTACTCCAAAGAGTTTATTGTCCAAACAGATGCTTCTGAGTTGGGTGTGGGAGCTGTGCTGTCACAACTTAATGTAGATGGTCAAGACCAACCCATTGCTTTTATTAGCAGAAGGTTGACCCCCAGAGAGAAGAATTGGTCAGCTATTGAGAGGGAGGCCTTTGCTGTGGTGTGGGCCCTGAAGAAGCTGAGGCCATACTTGTTTGGCACTCACTTCAAGATTCAGACCGACCATAAGCCCCTCTTGTGGCTAAATCAGATGAAGGGTGAAAACCCCAAACTGCTTAGGTGGTCCATTTCCCTACAGGGGATGGACTTTACAGTGGAGCACCGGCCAGGTACTGACCATGGGAATGCAGATGGTCTCTCCAGGTACTTCCACTTAGGACATGAAGACGAGACTGGTCAAGGCTAGTTTAATGTCCCAGCGTTTGGGGGGGGGTTGTGTAGGAGAGTAGGGTCTGCTATCCTATGGTCACCCCAAATTTTTGCTTTTTGCTTCACTGGTTTTTGACATATTGAGGCTGTGGGCCTGCCAATCAGACCCCCAGCCTGCTGTTCTCTCTACTAAATTAAAACTATGCACCCTAGGTGCATAACCAATTGGAAGTGGATCACCCTGTCAGCCCCTGTACCAGTGTACACTAGGTACCCAGGGCATTGGTGTACCCAAGGCCTGCCAAGGGCTGCAGCATGTATTATGCCACCCCAGGCTTGGCCTAACGATTTGACACAACTGGCTGATCACTCAGCTGGGGTAAGTTGGTGTAATCACCTCTTACTTAGGTGTAGTATACCTATACCTAACCTTAAATGGGACACCTGGTAACCTATAAGTCACTCCTATGGCAGGCCTTAACAATCCTGAAGGCAGAGTGCTTGGTTCCATGTGAGATGGTGCTCTGGCATGAGCTGAGCCTGTCTGCAGTGGTCGGAACAACTTCCCTCTACTGTTTCCAGATATCGTCATACCATATACTCTTAAGTGCATTATGAACCTCGCGGTTAAATGCTATCTTTGGTTTGGCTTTATCAAAACATGTCGAGTAAGGTGTCATACGAATTGGAATACTAACCCCTCGCCAATTCTGGCGACGGGGTTAGCATTCCACCCTTCTAGAGGGACACGACATGTACAGTACCTGAAACCCGGGTAAAATCAGACATAGCCTCAGCTCCACAAAATGGATGCTGCCACCACAGACACAAGTCTGCCCTCCTGCTGCTGGGAGTCCTTCCAGCTTGGGAGGTGTGGACAAAGGGTTTCCTGCCAGGGGAGGTGCGTGCACCACCCCAGACAGGATTTTGTGTATTGGTCAGGTAGGGCTTGAAAGAAACCAGACATGCCTGTGGCTCACAAGGAGCCTCGGTGCATATGCCAGTTCAAACCGGTCCTGGGGCACACCAGTCCCGGGCCTGGGGCGAGCTGGACAAAGGATTGGGGGTGTAACCACCCCCCTTCCTGGTCCCACCCATAGGGAGGGACCTAGCAGGTAGTCCGGCCCCTAGAATCCGAATAAAGGTAGGAGCTGTGTCCTGAGACTTCAGACATCCTGGAATCAACTTGAAACTAAGAAGAAGACGGGAACTTCGACATTCTGCTGCACAGAAGACTGAAGAAAATCTCCCCTGTGGTCAGGGAGTGACCACCTTGCTAACGCAAGCACCATCCAGCGAATCACCGTCTGCTTTGCCGCCGCCTCCCGCCGGAGCCCGAGCCCAGAGACTGACAAGACCTGGACCTCCAGACCTCTCACCGCCCGATCCACAGTCCCTGAAAAGAGGAGACCCGTGGAGGCACCGAGACACGTGGAGCCAGCCATCTTGGAACGACTACGACAAGCTGACCAGTGCAACAACCGAGGCTCCCTCCAAGTTGTGCTTTGGGTCCTGAGAAGCCCAACCCTCGAGCAGCATCTGCACCAAAGGTGAGCCCTCCAGCATCTCCACGATCTGCGTGGGGCCCTTCTGCATTTTGCCACTCGACGCGCCTAACCGGTTGCTGGCCCGCTGGCTAGTGGCCATCTTGGCGACGAAATCTACGACAAACACCGCTGGTCTGGTTGCTCCAGACTGGCCCTTGCTCCCCTCCAAAGGAGCAATCCCTCTGACCTTGCTGGTCAGAACCAACAGCTGATTTCCGAATCCTCCTACAATTGCTTTTGCCAAGGCTTGTTTGCTTCGATCAAGTCGCCGACACCGCCGACAGCGAGAGCCTGCGTGGGACAGCTCGTGAGCCGACTCCTGGACGTCGTCGACCTTCAGGGACCACGTGGCTGCGGAGACAAGCTACCCCTCATCACCTGTTTGCACCCGACATCGCCTGGTACCCACCTGGTGCCACGCTGGTCACTGGCTAGTGACTGTGAACACTGTCCCCTCTGCTTACAGGTCTTCAACATCTCCGATCCACTCTTGGATCCACTGCATCTCTTCCCGACCGACCGCCTGCAGCACTTTTGTCTACAGGCCCCACGGAACAGATAGAAGAAACCCGACGCACTTCGAGGCCTATGCACCCGCTTCCTGTGGGTGAGGTAAAGCTGGTACTCCGGTGCCCATGTGTAGTAATACATCTCTAGTGCCTGTGTTCCAAATCTTAAGTTCCTAGTCAACCCGGAAGATCTCCTTTGCAGTAACTTTGTACTTTTTACGCACCCATTGAAACCTATGGGAGCACGCGTGTGACTATTTGCTCTGCACACGCCACCCGTGGACCTCCTGGTCACTAACTGACGTTAGCTCCTTGTAGGCCCAGCGATTCTAGAGGCCCTAGGCCTTTTCCCTTTTCTGTTCGTGGTACTTATACCACTATTTTAGTATATGGTTCGAGTGGCCACCAGGGCCTATCCATATAAAGTGCAACTTCTGTGTATTCTGTGATAATCTTGTTTGACGATTTGTGCTCCTGTGCTCATAAAGAGACTAGGGGTTACTTTGAGAAATAAATACATATATATTTTGAATATATATCTGTGTGGTGTCCTTTCATTGGTATAAAAGGGGGTTACTATTGGTAAAACAGCTTGCTTAACACGCATCACGAGTTTAGCCTCAAAGACTGCTTAGCCTACGCTACCACTAGGGCAGCTGGTCCGAAAAGGTTGACTTACAACCACACCATAAGGGTTGCTTGGCATGGTACAAGGTGATCACTTTAACTAGTGAGCATCATATACCAGGCCAACTTCTCACATGCACCTATATACTTATTTCTTCAAAATTACCATTTTACTTGAAGCTGTTTATTTAATGTTAATTGGCGAGAAAGCAACGTCTGATGCGAACCTGTTCACTACCTCGACTGCACAGTGCGAGCACCACATAAATGCAAGAAGCCATGCAGCGCCTCGAAGTCCACCTTTTAATTTCATTAGTAGAATAGAAGCAGTGATTAATCCAGTGGACTACAGAGTGGGCAATAATCGGCACACTGAAGCCCAACAAGAGCCCAGAGTACAGAGAGTGATTGCACTTACTCACTACTTCCTGTCCTATGTTTTCCATCACACTCCAAGTGCACGCACACAGGGACATCTTAAAGATTTCGAAGGCCCTGAGCAAAATGTAATTTGGGGGCCCCTGTTAGGAACAGCTTTGGGATCATGATCTAATTTCAGCTCTTTTCTGCTCTCGTTGACCAGGTCACTCAACGTGCACAGGCTCACTGGTCCATATTCCATGTGTGTTTACATTTGATACTCAAGGATGCTGACCTGTTTTCAATATTAGAATGTACAGCGCCAGCTCACTAATATTATTGCAAATAGTCTTTGTAACTCCCAGTTTTGGCTACCTTGATGTTTTTGCATATGAAATATCAGATATCACTTAAAAATAACCTACGATGACACGAATGGTTAACTGTGTGCATGCTGGAAATCCTGCCATTCCCTTAGAAAGAACTTTAGTAAGAAACAAACATTATTTGAGAGTTATGACTAAACAAAGTAAATAACATCACTCTTGTAACCCCAGTACAAAGTTTTTTTAAATCGGTTTTTTATCTTGATATACTTTAATTCTGTTTTACTAAGTGTTGTGCACAACCATTGGTCCTCACCCATCTCAGAGCTGACATTTGCAATCATGTATTTTTGAGATATTATCCTGACAAATACATTCATGCATTGTAATACTTTTCAAACATATATTCATTTGACAGCAACAATTTGATAACTAACCATCTCCCTAAAAGTTAATAGCATAAATAGCTAACAAAACAAAAATCCTTTTGGCAGTCCTTTATAGTTTGGCGGAGCAAGAGTGCAGCTATAAATTAGCAACACTTCTCCACTGCCAAACAAGTAGTGCGATCGCTGGGTTTCTGTCAGTTGAGCTTCAACCAACTCCAGTGGAAACCATTGCCCCAGTGGTCTCTCCACCAGACAACCACCAGCTAAAACTGGCACTTGCCCTAGGTTGTAGTTACCATAACTGAAATTGTCTTTCTGGAGCTGCCATGTGAAGCATGCCAGTCCTAGGAAGGAAAATTTTTAAACAGCCCTGATGCACAAGAAGAAAACATCCTGTGACCTTTGTTTGTTGCTTGAAGTGTTTTATATTGCTGCAAGGAAAAGAGAATAATGCCATTAGGGCCACTACAACATAGAGGCCTGATCAGCATTAAGGGTAATGAAAGTTTAACCGTGGTCACATTTTCATTACAGTGATCAACACTGAATAGTAAATCATAGCAGCCAATTAATGTAAACTGTGCAGACTATTTCTCTCCTCTCACTGATAATCTCTACTGTCCAGGACAGGATAAGAACACTTCTGGTCACTCATGCACAGCACCAAAATGCTTTCCACATAGCTCTCACTGCAAAACACCATCATTTAAGCTAAGCCTGTAGCATGCTAACCTTCTGATAGTGCACTTCTGTACTCCTCAATGGGGTTTGAAGCATTATATGAAAACTATTACAATCATCCAGTTTAATGGTACTACATTCACCCACCCCAGAACGATGGAAGGCTGAAACATATTTAACTCAGATTCAAACTTGTGAGCATGCAGCTCACACAGACATCATACCACCTGGCAATCCACTAGACAGAAACTAGATGTACTTTGGATGAATATCTGTACAAAAAGTGATATTAATAACTAAGTGTTAAAGGTGTATTTTAAAATGCAATTATTACTTATCAACATTGCCTGCTCTTGTGTTCAATGCAAACTGAGCAGTTGTCCTTCTAGCATTAACATCCAATCCCATATTGAACACTCACTTTCAACATAAGAAAACACATTGATATATCCAAAAGTAAAATGTACTTTCTATAAGGGATTTGTTGTGGTTTATTGAAACTAATGGACTGTTGCTTAGCGTTAATACTGAGGCTTGCCCTTTTTAGTTATTAATTTCTCTAGCCCTGTCAAACGTTTCTAACCACATTTGAGAAATGGCTTGTCACCCGAACCTCTGACAAGAAGCTCATTTCTGATCTTTACAAGCACCTCCTGGCTACTACTACACTCACATATAATGCAGGTCGGGCACACAGGGAACGGGAGCTAGGCCGGTCCCTCACCCATAAGGAATGGGACAATATCTACTACAGGGCTCGACACTCAGCATACCACACAGGCCTCACTGAGACATTGACTAAGGTAGTTACCTACTGGTATTACACGCTGGAGCGCCTCTATCACTTTGACTCCCGTCAGAGCGCTCTGTGTTGGAGGGGTTGTGGGGAGGTGGGTACCCTAGAACACCTTTTGTGGAGCTGTGGCCGCATTCAGCCATATTGGTCCCCAATCCTTGACGAAATAGACACTCACTTGGATACACAGCTCCCACGCTTCCTAGCCTACATCCTCTTGGGCCTTCCTAATCCGTTGATGTATCCCCTAAAATCCCGAAGAGGTTGCCTGATCGCAGTCGCCCTCGGAGCGGCCATTCAGAATATACTGGCGCTCCCCCCTGCCTCCACCTCACTCTGGATGGCTGCAGAGACTCTGGCTGGTACTGGGGATGGAGAAGCTCACTCTCACTCTGGCAGGCAGAGGGTCCAAGTTCCCGGAGTTGTGGGGTCCCTTTCTCACTCTGCTCATAACTGAATTCAGGGAACTGACTTGCCCCCGCTACTTAAGACTTCTACGCCTTGCTGACACACAAATCCCACAGAAGGGCTCCTCACGTAGAGTTACCAGGCTATGATGATTCTCTGCACGTTTCATAATCCCTTCCCTTCCTTTCCCGTGGGGCTTTAGTTGGTGGACGAGAGTGGGGGGAGGAGGGTGGATATGTTGGGGGTTTTCTTTGGTGCGCTGCCTTTTGTTGTTCTTTTTATATGTTCCCTTTTGTAGACCCGCTCCATGCCTTTTACCTGGGTAATGCTACTAGTCGCGACACTTGTGTCTGTAATACATTGTATCTGGGAGCTGGGGGTCTGGTTCCTTCTTCCTTTATTTGTCTTGAAAATCAATAAAAGATTTAAACCATAAAAGCTGCGGGGACCAAGAGACGAAGGCAAAACCCGCAGTCCACTAGTGCCTGAACAGCCATGTAGGTACCCTGGAGAGCATCGGGCCATTGAAAAGAGGCAAAAGAGGCTGTGCTTTGAGGCGGCACAGCTTGAGCAGCCTTAAGCCCTAGAAAGCAAAGTATGGAAGAAAAGCAAGGTGAGTCGAATTGGCCCATTAAAACACATACCCAGGCCGCCACTTAACTTAAGGGTTGTGATCAGAAGTTTTGTAAGCAGGCTGATGGGAAGAGCAAATCCTATCTGGTCACATGACTACCTTCTCCTGCCACTAAATGTTTGGGCCTTGGAGGTCTGCAACCAGCACCCTTCTACAGTGCCATAGACATATAGCGTCCATTGATTACTTATATGTACAACTACCATATCTGAATACAGTATCTTTGTTTATCAAATACTCTCCAGAACACCTGCACAATCTGATGAATTACGACTTCACCAGCCCTGAAATTCTTATACTCTTCCTAAAAAATAAAGGGATCCAAAACTCTCATCATTTCTCTACCAATTGTCAGTGTAACACAAAATGTGCGCAAAACGTATATAATGTAAGGTATTGCCTTATTAATGCTAGGCATGCCACCAGACATTCTGAGAACTTCACAGACCTGAGTATCAGCCTGGCTTCAGACTATCCCATTGTCACTCAAACCTTAGTCACAGCCTTCTCTCTCCTGACATTTTACCACATTAGCCCACAGATTACTCCCTCAAACTCACCAACAGACCTAAAGGTAGAGTGCATGTCTCACTCATTATCCATAAGAGTAATGTTCACATTCTGAAGCTTACCATCTGTGACAGAAACTCTTTTGAATCCTTGGAAAGACTCTCCTAACCTTTCCATCAAAATCTGTACTTGCTCTCACCCACCTAGTCCTGCACAAATCTTCTTTGAAGACTTCTCTTTTGTCTTAATCAACTTATTCCTCATATCCAATCACCTCCTATTCATAGGGGATTTAACTTCAGGCCAAGGACCAAACTATCCCACCCTTCAAAGAGTTATTTGGCAAATGCCATAGCAACAGCCTAGAAATAGCAATCACTGCATTCCCTTAAATCAAAAGCCATTGTTTGACACTATAGTTCACCATGCACATAATATCACCCCTGCCATTTGGTATGACCATCACACCATCTTTGATAACCACATTCTTCAATATAGTTCTCTCTGTAACCAGTGCAATCATTAATAAACACTATACCTCCTACTTCTGCTCCAAGAAAAAAATCAAGTCCTATTCATTCAAATACTTTCTGGGGATACATTTCTTGCTAGTGATCACCGCTAATTCCCCTCAATGTATCATGAACCGGATACACTCCACAATTTCCCTTACTGCTGATTCATGTTACCACACCTAAAATTATCTAAAAGAAATATACACAATATGTGGTACTCAAAAGTGCTGAAACTGCTTAAAAAGAAAATCCATCAACTGGAATCTGTATGTTTTCCTGCACTTCCGTCAAACATGCCAGAACCACTTATCTTCAAAACCAAACAAGGCTTTTATTCAGAGCAAATTTAAAATGCATTGAACTGCCCCTGAGATTTCTTCAAGATGTTTAAGAACGTTTCCTTACCTTCAAATGCAAAAATGGTTCATCTGCCTCTAACAGTTCAGAATGCAAAAGTATGCCCCAGCCAGACCATTGCATTTCATCAACTTCAACTTCCTCCAAACTCCCAAATCCAATTGCAGTTCACATGAGACAGATACTTCTCAGTTGTAAGGCCCCTCCTGTGGAATAGCCTTCTCATTCATGCATGGCAATCAGCCAATGACACTCAATGGACCTGCCTGACAAGTCAGTATGTGAGCCTGTTTTATGGCAAGGTGGGCTGGTTTTATTGTTAATTTCCCTGATATTACTGCAAGATTGGCTGCAGCGAACACAAATGCATGCAGTCTCCCATATCTTGCAAAGTATCCATATAGCGTGATTTTGCAAGTTCAACACTGGTCTGATTTGCAAGAGTGGGGGTCACTTTTCAGCTGACTGGTTTGGTAGTAGGGGACACTTATTTTGGTGCACAGACCAATTTTTCGTTCCCGTCGAAACCTGGCTCAGGACCACAACTACTACAAACCCTGCATTGTGTAAACCATTTCCCACCAATCAAACTCTGCTAACAGAGCCACAGCCCTCCATTCGACTTAGAACCACCATTCCCAGCAAACGCCATCTTTTGACCTGCTTCTAGTAAATTGGACAAAGCCAAGCATTGCTTTAAAGCACTCCCTGGGTTGCCCTCTACCTCGGATCATGGTGGACCCTAGTTCCAAATCCTCTTCTTCCATCTGAACAGCACCATGCACCTGCAGGGTAATGCTGCCTCTTGTCAATCTACAGTTTGAACATATCTCTGGGCATCAAAACCTAACCCCCCAGCTTCCAACATTAATACCCTTCTTGCAAACTTCACTACATTCCGAGAAAACTATGCAGTCTTTCATGGACACATGAATGCACATAAGTATATAACTAAATTATAAGCAGCCTTGTACTCCACGTAACTCGACGTCAACCAACATTAATTGACTAGAAAAAAATGGAAGAAAAGCTTGCCTACCAATTAACTCGCTCTACTAAAATCTACACATTCGCATCAATACCATCAAAGATGCAGCAAACAAAAGTGGAATGCCCTTCAAGACAATTAATCATTTCACCAAACCCTTACCAGACAGATAAATACCATGTTCAACAGAGAAGTGCAATGCTATCATCCTCTTCTTCATGGAAAAAGGTATAAAGAATTGCCAGCACGTGGACTATACTTCAAATTAATGGCTTGGAAAGGGGGAACAACCTTTACAACGCAACTTTTACAATGCACTACACTTACAACGCATTTTTTACAACGCAAAATCCATTACAACGCATGACACTACAACGCATTTTTAAAAACTACCTTTACAACGCATTCCATTACAACGCATACTACCTTTACAATGCATACCATTACAACGCATAATATTACACTACACTATCCAACAATTACTCTACTGTTGCACCCCCTGGAGTTAGAATAGTAATTTTTACCCCTATACTATCCAACACTTACCCTACTGTTGCACCCCCTGGAGTTAGAATAGTAATATTTACCCCTATACTATCCAACGCTTACCCTACTGTTGCACCCCCTGGAGTTAGAATAGTAATTTTTACCCCTATACTATCCAACACTTACCCTACTGTTGCACCCCCTGGAGTTAGAATAGTAATTTTTACCCCTATACTATCCAACACTTACCCTACTGTTGCACCCCCTGTTGTTAGAATAGTAATTTTTACCCCTATACTATCCAACACTTACTCTACTGTTGCACCCCCTGGAGTTAGAATAGTAATGTTTACCCCTATACTATCCAACACTTACCCTACTGTTGCACCCCCTGGAGTTAGAATAGTAATTTTTACCCCTATACTATCCAACACTTACCCTACTGTTGCACCCCCTGGAGTTAGAATAGTAATTTTTACCCCTATACTATCCAACACTTTCCCTACTGTTGCACCCCCTGGAGTTAGAATAGTAATTTTTACCCCTATACTATCCAACACTTACCCTACTGTTGCACCCCCTGGAGTTAGAATAGTAATTTTTACCCCTATACTATCCAACACTTACCCTACTGTTGCACCCCCTCGAGTTAGAAAAGTAATTTTTACCCCTATACTATCTAATACTTACCTTAAATGCAATTTAATATTATGCGTTGTAATGGTATGCGTTGTCAAGGTAGTATGCGTTGTAATGAAATGCGTTGTAAAGGTAGTTTTTAAAAATGCGTTGTAGTGTCATGCGTTGTAATGCAATGCGTTGTAATGGATTTTGCGTTGTAAAAAATGCGTTGTAAGTGCATGCGTTGTAAAAGTGTGCGTTGTAACGACATACATCCCTTGGAAAGTCCCCTTCCCCTCTCTATGCACTGCAGCCCACCCTAAAACCATAGAAATAATCTCTGCCTATACTCTGTTTTTGGCCTTTCATATTTTGCCGTTACCTCTGGCTAGGTTTGGGCTACATACATACATACATACATATATATGTGTATATATATATATATATATATATATATATATATATATTCACTGAAAAAACCATAGCTTTCACACACGTTATAGTTAGGAATTAGCATTTAAAAAACCTTGCAAATTCACTTAAAAAACCATAGGTTTCACACATGTTATAGTTAGCTGGACATTTCACTCGTGAAAAACCATTGAAATTCCCCCGTTATAGTTAGTGCAGGCAACTATAACTCACGCGACCGCAATACTCTGCTGATGATGTCAGATATTACATCACTGTATTTAGACACTTATTTACCCATGTCTTCTTCCATTAATCTTTAGCTATACATATATTACAAATATTTATTTTTCAGAAAGACACATATGTCTTCGCGCACCGTGCGCGCGCTGTGGGCGCGCAGTGCGCTTTGCGCACTGCGCTCCGACGTTACGCAGTTCGCAGAATTTTTCCGTTTCTACCGTACACGCATGCTACGTGTACTCCGTGATTTTTCGCAAAAAATTTAAGGAAATTTTGGCCCTTGGGGGTCCTTCTGGGACCCCCTGACAAAGGCTAGGGGGTCAGGAACTATCCACCATGCCCCCTTTTCACGTTCTCCACCTTTGTTTTTCACCCCCTCAGACTGCGAGAGACAAAATGGCGGCCGACACTTCCTGGTTTCGACCGATTCGAATGTTTACTAAGATCTAACAACCAATCAGAATCGCGCTCGCACACGGCAGCGTGCGTGTACGGTAAGTTTTACCGTACGCGCACGGTGCGCGCTTATAGATATATATATTGATTTAAATGCTATTTTCTCAGGAAATACTGAACATATTTACAACAGACCTGCAAAAGGCACATCCCTGACCCGAGGACTACCTCTCTGCCAAATTTCAAGTAATTCTGTTCAGCCGTTCGGGCTGTAGCTTGGACTAAAGGTCCTATGGAAAAATGCATGGGGAAAACGCGTTTTGGGACCCCCCTTTTTCGCAGCCCCCGCTTGACGAATCCACCCGAGACTTTCAGGGAAGGAGCGGAGTGGAGCGCCCCACCTATTTTGAAAATTTCGCAAGGATTCGTCAATCGGCGCCAAAGTTATTCCAAATAGAATGTTGCGGATTTCCTATGGAAACACGGTCCTAACTATAACTATCTACTGGCGACCGCCAGTAGATAAGATATATATATATATATATATATATATATATATATATATATATATATATATATATACACAAACATACATACATACAAGGCTTTCAGTGTGATGGAAAAACTGGGGTCTCTCTCAAAGGGGCGTGGTTAATGCAATTAAAGGCGTGGCTTAAAAACACGCAAGCTAAAAATCTGTGTTTAGCACAGTGTGCTGCCCGACTTGTATTTTACTGTTCCTGTCATTGCATCCAGATATATGATACAACAAGTCACATCATACCTAAAAGTCAGGACTATTGGCTTTGTCAGTGGTTGCTAATTGCACAAGATAAATTAGCAGCAACTATGGTGTGTATATAATATTGAAAACATTTCCACTTTAAGCCCTGGTGACACCACGACAATGTTGCTGCTCCTGAGTTTCAAAAAGAGAAGGGAAATCCAGAGAGAAAATGACTCTCTTTAAAGGATTTCCCTTCCTCTACAACACTGAACACAAGCACATCGATGTGCCTGCTGTCACTGCAGTCAGGGAAAAAATTGGACCGCATGTGCCAGGGCACAATACAGAGCCCGATAGGGCCGGTGCTCAGACCCGGTGAGACCCGGGCCACTTAAAGCCCTGCATACATACATACATGTATACACACATAGACACATACATACAAATACATACATGCATAGATACATACAAACATACATACAGTTATCAAGTTATTCTTCATTCAGCACTTGACCCATCTGCTTTTCTCATTGTGGTGCTGGTAGTACTATATCTCAGGGTAAAAAGAAAACTACAAGTATCAGAATGCAAAAAATAAAACTATGAATACAATGCTGAGAACCAATGCCAACACCACATAATACAAAAATATTTATAGACAATGGACCTATAAAATTGATAATACGGAAAAAGCACACACTAGTTCACGTTTCAAAAATTCCCTCTCGCTAATACCTATAGACAATGTATTATTCTAAATGAGATTCGAAATTAAATTTATTACATTTACTAGGAGTGTGAATATAGTTTAGCGATTTGAATTTCATATTATTCTTAAAAGCACCTTAGAGTTACTACTGGATTTTCACAATCGAGTCCCTAGTCAAAATATCAAGGCTCCAATGCACGCTTTTAAGAACCAGGAAATGAAAGTTCCCGTGCCCCTGTCCCTGCCCTTTCTGCTGACTAGAGAACACACAATGTGTATGAATCCTGACTGAGGAGGACAGGCGCG